>NW_026518477.1:40585-46942 GCF_027409825.1 Scomber japonicus | reverse complement strand
GAAGGAGAGGAGAGAGAGAGGAAGGAGAGGAGAGAGAGGAAGGAGAGGAGAGAGAGAGGAAGGAGAGGAGAGAGAGGGAGGAGAGGAGAGAGAGGAAGGAGAGAGAGGAAGGAGAGGAGAGAGAGGAAGAAGAGGCGAGAGAGAGAGGAAGGAGAGAGGAAGGAGAGGAGGGAGGGAGGAGAGAGAGGAAGGAGAGGGGAGAGAGAGGAAGGAGAGAGAGAGAGGAAGGAGAGGAGAGAGAGGAAGGAGAGGAGAGAGAGAGGAAGAGAGGAGAGAGAGGAAGGAGAGGAGAGAGAGGAAGGAGAGGAGAGAGAGGAAGAGGAGGAGAGAGAGGAAGGAGAGGAGAGAGGGAGAGAGGAAGGAGAGGAGAGGGAGAGAGGAAGGAGAGGAGAGAGAGAGAGGAAGGAGAGGAGAGAGGAAGGAGAGGAGAGAGAGAGGAAGGAGAGGAGAGAGAGAGGAAGGAGAGGAGAGAGAGGAAGGAGAGGAGAGAGGAAAAAGAGGAGAGAGAGGAAGAGGAGGAGAGAGAGGAAGGAGAGGAGAGAGAGAGAGGAGAGGAGAGGAGAGAGGAAGGAGAGGAGAGAGAGGGAGGATAGAGAGGAAGGAGAGAGAGAGGAAGGAGAGGAGAGGAGAGAGGGAGAGAGGAAGGAGAGGAGAGAGAGGAAGGACAGAGGAGAGAGAGAGGAAGGAGAGGAGAGAGAGGAAGAGGAGAGAGAGGAAGGAGAGGAGAGAGAGGAAGGAGAGGAGAGAGGGAGAGAGGAGAGAGAGGAAGGAGAGGAGAGAGAGGAAGGAGAGGAGAGAGAGAGGAAGGAGAGGAGAGAGAGGAAGAGGAGAGAGGAAGGAGAAGAGAGAAAGGAAGGAGTAGAGAGAGGAAGGAGGAGAGGAGAGAGAAGAAGAGGAGATAGAGGAAGGAGAAGAGAGAGAGAGGAAGGAGAGGAGAGAGAGGAAGGAGAGGAAGGAGAGGAAGGAGAGGAGAGAGAGGAAGGAGAGGAGAGAGAGGAAGGAGAGGAGGAGAGAGAGGAAGGAGAGGAGAGAGAGAGGAAGGAGAGGAGAGAGAGGAAGGAGAGGAGAGTGAAGAAGGAGAGGAGAGGGAGGAAGGAGAGGAGAGAGAGAGGAAGGAGAGGAAGGAGAGGAGAGAGAGGAAGGAGAGGAGAGAGAGGAAGGAGAGGAGGAGAGAGAGGAAGGAGAGGAGAGAGAGAGGAAGGAGAGGAGAGAGAGGAAGGAGAGGAGGAGAGAGAGGAAGGAGAGGAGGAGAGAGAGGAAGGAGAGGAGAGGAGAGAGGAAGGAGAGGAGAGAGAGGGAGGAGAGGAGAGAGAGAAAGGAGAGGAGAGAGAGGAAGGAGAGGAGAGAGGGAGAGAGGAAGGAGAGGAGAGAGAGGAAGGAGAGGAGGAGAGAGAGGAAGGAGAGGAGAGAGGAGAGAGGAAAAAGAGGAGAGAGAGGAAGAGGAAGAGAGAGAGGAAGGAGAGGAGAGAGGAAGGAGAGGAGAGAGAGGAAGGAGAGGAGAGAGAGGAAGGAGAGGAGAGAGAGAGGAAGGAGAGGAGAGAGGAAGGAGAGGAGAGAGAGAGGAAGGAGAGGAGAGAGAGGGAGGAGAGGAGAGAGAGAAGGAGAGGAGAGAGGAAGGAGAGGAGAGAGGAAGGAGAGGAGAGAGAGGAGGAGAGGAGAGAGAGATGAAGGAGAGGAGAGAGAGAGGAAGGAGAGGAGAGAGAGACAGGAAGGAGAGGAGAGAGGGAGAGAGAAGAGGGAGAGAGGAGGAGAGGAGAGGAAGGAGAGGAGAGAGAGGAAGGAGGAGAGAGAGGGAGGAGAGAGAGGAAGGAGAGGAGAGAGAGAGGAAGGAGAGGAGAGAGAGGGGAAGGAGAGGAGAGAGGGAGAGAGGAAGGAGAGGAGAGAGAGGAAGGAAGGAGAGGAGGAGAGAGAGGAAGGAGAGAAGGAGAGAGAGGAAGGAGAGGAGAGAGGAAAGAGAGAGAGGAAGGAGAGGAGAGAGGAGAGAGAGAAAGGAGAGGAGAGAGAGGAAGGAGAGTAGCCCCCATTATAAAAAAAAAAAAAAAAAAAAAAGAAAAAGTTACAGTATAAGAAAATGAAAAGCTCATCGTACGTTAGTGTGGTTTTTTTTACGGGCTGAAATGATTTGGCAGAGTCGACGTTTCAGTGCTAATAAATGTGTTAAAAAATAATGTTCAGCTGCTCAGAGTTTAGTTAATGTAGTGATTTGGAGCGAGCGAGACTGTAAAATATAATTCCTGTATGACCTAATACTCCTGAGTGAGTGATAATCAAAAGGAAAAGTGCTAGAAAGAGAATTAAATAGAGTTTTTTCTTTTTTTTTTATCCCTCAATTTTACAACAATATGTATCAGAACATGTCCAAAAGTAACATATGGTGTGTGTGTGGGATCAGAATGGATCAGAAATGGGAATGGAGGAAGGAAGAAGGGAGGAAGGAAGAAGGAGGGAAAGAATGGAGGAAGGAAGAAGGAAGGAAAGGAGGAGGGAATGGAGGAAAGAAGGGAGGAAGGAATGGAGGAAGGAAGAAGGGAGGAAGGAATGGAGGAGGGAATGAGGAAGGAAGGAAGGAAGGAATGAGAGGGGAATGGAGGAAGGAAGAAGGAGGGAAAGAAGGGAGGAAAGAAGGGAGGAAGGAATGGAGGAGGGAATGGAGGAAGGAAGGAATGGAGGAAGGAAGAAAGGAAGGAATGGAGGAAGGAAAGAAGGGAGGAAAGAAGGGAGGGAGGAAAGGAGGAATGGAGGAAGGAAGGAATGGAGGAAGGAAGAAGGAAGGAAAGAAGGATCACATGGTGACAAGGTTTGACCCGGTCCAACTGGACAGATGTCAGAATATGTTTCACCTGCTTGATGTTTTTCTACATTGAATTGATATTTCAGCTTGAACTCTATGCTGTAGTAATGTGTGAGTGAAGGTAGAGAGAGATCAATAAATAACTGGATGAGACACCAGGAAAAATCTGCTTGATGTTTTTCTACATTGGAACAGTCAATTTGACCCGGGAGGACGACAGGAAGGTGAAAGAGCTCAATCATAAGCTCATGAGAAGAGAAATGTTTTTAACCTGGATTTAAAAATGATTTCAGTTCTGCTGCTAGTTTGTTCCAGTTGTGTAAAAGCTGCTTCATCATGTTTAGTTTGAACTCTGGGCTCAACTATCTGACCTGAGTCAGTAGATCTCAGAGCTCTGGGCTCAACTATCTGACCTGAGTCAGTAGATCTCAGAGCTCTGGGCTCAACTATCTGACCTGAGTCAGTAGATCTCAGAGCTCTGGGCTCAACTATCTGACCTGAGTCAGTAGATCTCAGAGCTCTGGGCTCGACTATCTGACCTGAGTCAGTAGATCTCAGAGCTCTGGGCTCAACTATCTGACCTGAGTCAGTAGATCTCAGAGCTCTACTGGGTTTATATTCTACTAACATGTCATTCATGTATTCTGGACCTAAACCATTCAGTGATTTGTAGACCCCGTCTGTTTTGACTGTTCCTTCTTTCCTTCCTTCCTTCCTTCTGTCCTTCCTTCCTCCTTCTCTTGTTCTTTCCTTCCTTCTTTGCTTCCTCCATCCCCTTCCTTCTTTCCTTCCTCCATCCCCCTTCCTTCCTTCTTTCCTCTCTTCATTCCTTCCTTCCATCTGTCCGTCCTCCCTCCTTCTCTCTTTCTTTTCTTCCTTCCTTCCTTCTTTTCTTCCTCCATCCCCCTTCATTCCTTCCTTCTGTCCACCCTTCCTTCTTTCCTCTGTCCTTCCTTCCTTCCTCCCTTCCATCCTTCATTCCTTCCTTCATTCCTTCCTTCCTTACTTCCTCCCTCCTTTCCTCCTTTCCTCCCTTCCTTCCTTCCTTCCTTCCTTCCTTCCCTGGGAGCCAGTGTAAATGTAGAGAGACTTTTACTGTAAGTGTTAAATAACAGGATGAAACAGTATAAGCATAAAACTAACCAAAACTATCTTATCATCAAATCCACCTCTGTGCTCTCTCACCAAGCTGTTCTCACTAGATACTTAACTCTGCTGTTAATCAATCACCATATATCAAATGGCAATAATGCAGAACCGCCGCAGACACAGAAGAGCTTCTCATGACAGGAAACTAGACCACAGAGCAGGAAGAGACTTGTTAGATGAAGTGAAAGAGTCACCGTGACATCAGTGAGTGTTTAGGCGACAGCGTGATCAAAAGACAAGAAGCAGCATGTTTGTTTAAAAATTGTTTTTCTCTGGATCTCTGTTGGTTTTTTTATTGTGTTTTATTAAATCTAACTGCCATGACAATTTAATTACACACTGTAGATTTAATAAAGTATAACATGATACTGTACCACCCCTACCTACAACGATGGGAGTCCAAAAAAGGTCAAAAAACATGAGCGAACAGAGCAGACAGCCAAATGCTAAACGGTCCGAAACCAAGAATGTTAAACAAAACTATAACAAGGAAGAAAATCACTTCAATCCTAATGAGCCAAAAACATTTAGATGCCTTTAATATAAGACATAATAATATAAGACATAATAAAAGCTTCTTTTTTCTTTTTGGCCTGCTGTAACTTTTAGTCCAGTCCCATAACGACATTTCTATTGAACACATCACTTCCTGTCCTGCAGCAGCTTCACTGGCTTCCTATCAAATCCTGCACTGACTTTAAGATTCTGCTCCTCATGTTCAAGATCCTTCACAACATGGCACAATCACCCCCCCCCCCCCCCCCGACCATCATATCTCTCTGAACTTATTCACATCTACACATCTTCTGCCAACCAGCTCTCTGCTACCCCTTTTCCACCGAGCTGGAGCTGGTGCTGGTTCGGAGCCAGAGCCTGACTAGACTAAGCACCGGTTCTTTGCTTTTCCACCGCCAAAGCTAAGCAGGAAGCCCAGACTTCCCTCTCCCCAGCCACTTCGTCCAGCTCTTCCCGGTGGATCCCGAGGCGTTCCCAGGCCAGCCGAGAGACATAGTCTTTCCAGCGTGTCCTGGGTCTCCTACCGGTGGGACGGGACCTGAACACCTCACCAGGGAGGCGTGCAGGAGGCATCCTGATTAGATGCCCGAGCCTCCTCATCTGGCTCCTCTCAACGTGGAGGAGCAGCGGGTCTACTCCGAGCTCCCTCCGGATAACTGAGCTTCTCACCCTATCTCTAAGGGAGAGCCCAGCCAGCCTACGGAGGAAGCTCATTTCAGCCGCTTGTACCCGCCATCTTGTTCTTTTGGTCACCACCATCATATCTCCCTGAACTTATTCACATCTACACACCTTCTCCAACTCTCCGCTGCTACCCCTTTTCCACCGAGCTGGAGCTGGTGCTGGTTCGGAGCCAGAGCCTGACTAGACTAAGCACCGGTTCTTTGCTTTTCCACCGCCAAAGCTCCAGCCCCGAGCTTCAGAACGGGAGCCAGAGCAAGCACCAACTCTTTGCTGGTCTAAAGCAAGAACTAAAGCAAGCAGCGGACTGGGAGCGGGGCTAACGTTTATTAGCAGGCTAGCGGGGCTAATGTTTATTAGCAGACTAGCGGGGCTAACGTTTATTAGCCGGCTGGTGGGGCTAACGTTTATTAACTGGCTAGCGGGGTTCACGTTTATTAGCCGGCTAGTGGGGTTAACGTTTATTAGAGAGAGAGAGAGAGAGAGAGAGAGAGAGAGAGAGAGGGAGGAGGAGAGAGGAGCCCAGTGCATCATGGGAGTCCCCCGGCAATCTAAGCCTATGGCAGCATAAGTTAAGAGCTCAAATCTAAAAAAGAATGGAAAGTTAAAGCAGGTACAACCAGCAGCTGAAACACCATAATGCCTCTAATACACCAAAAATATCCAGAGGCTTCAAAAGACTGTTCAGGCCGTCCCGTCGGAGTCATGTGTTTGTATGTGGAGTATGGATTTGTTTGTTACCAGATACAACAGAGTCCTCCCTGGTGGTATTTAGGAAGGAAAGGAGGGAAGAAGGAAGGGAAGGAAGGGAGGAAGATGGAAGGAAAGGAGGGAGGAAGGAAGGAAAGGAAGGAGGGAGGAAAGGAGGGAGGAAGGAAGGAAAGGAAGGAGGGAGGAAAGGAGGGAGGAAGGGAAGGAAAGGAGGAAGGGAAGGAGGGAGGAAGGGAAGGAAAGGAGGGAGGAAGGAAGGAAAGGAAGGAGGGAAGAAGGAAGGGAAGGAAGGGAGGAAGGAAGGGAAGGAAAGGAGGAAGAAGGAAGGGAAGGAAGGGAGGAAGGGAGGAAGAAGGAAGGAAAGGAGGGAGGAAGGAAAGGAAGGAGGGAGGAAAGGAGGGAGGAAGGGAAGGAAAGGAGGAAGAAGGAAGGGAAGGAAAGGAGGAAGAAGGAAGGAAATGAGGGAGGAAGGAAGGGAAGGAAGGAAAGGAAGGAGGAAGGAAGGAAAG
>NW_026518477.1:30585-38085 GCF_027409825.1 Scomber japonicus | reverse complement strand
GGAAGGAATGGAGGAAGAAGGAAGGGAGGAGGGAAGGAAGGAAGGGAGGGAGGAAGGAGGGAAGGAAGGAAAGGAGGAAGAAGGAATGAAAGATGGAAGGAAGGGAGGAAGAAGGAAGGAAAGGAGGGCGGAAGGAAGGAAAGAAAGAATGAAGGAAAGGAGGAAGCAAAGGAGGGAGAAAGGAAGGAAGGAAGAAGGAAGGAAAGGAGGAGGGAATGGAGGAAGGAAGGAAGGAAGAATGAAGGAAAGGAGGAAGCAAAGGAGGGAGGAAGGAAGGAAGGAGAGGAGGAGGGAATGGAGGACGGAAGGAAGGGAGGAAGAAAGGAAAGGAGGGAAGAAGGAAGGTACCACAGTAATGTAGTTTATGTCTTTAACCAGCAGGCAGATTTTAATGGACAAGTTATTTACAACCCTAACTGGATCTCTCTCTCTTTCTTGTTATAATAATATAAAACTAGAACAATATGTTTCTTAATAAAACAAGATAAACTAATATGTTCTTATAAAAGGAGAAAATGAGCTCAAATAAAACCAGATGCTATGTTGAAATAATAAGAATATGAAAGGACAGTGTGTTACTTTAATGCTTTAAATATTTCCTCATGGTGGCAACAACACACTGCTGGAAGAGTCCCCCTAGCAACCAGCAGCTCTCGTCTCCTTAGAGCCCCTAGCAACCAGCAGCTCTCGTCTCCTTAGAGTCCCCCTAGCAACCAGCAGCTCTCGTCTCCTTTCCATCGTGGAAGAGGAAACATTTACATGATGGTTTTTGCCTTTTCGGGGGCTGCTGCTTCCACTGGGTTAAACATTTCTTAACCCTTCTGTTGTGCTCCCTATCTCTTTTGACTGTTCCTTCCTTCCTTCCTTCCTTCCTCCTTCCTTCGTTACTTCCTTCCTTCCTCATTTCCTTTTTTCTCACTTCCTTCCTCTGTCCTCCCTTCCTTCCTTCCTGCCTTCCTTCCTCTTTTCCTCCCTCCCTTCCGTCTTTCCTCCTTTGTTCCTTCCTCATTTCCTTCCTTCCTACCTCTTTTCCTCCCTTCCTTCCTTCCTTCCTCATTCCGTCTTTCCTCTCCTTACTTCCTTCCTCTTTTCCTCCTTCCTTCGTTACTTCCTTCCTTCCTCATTTCCTTTTTTCTCGCTTCCTTCCTCTTTCCTCCCTTCCTTCCTTCCTTCCTTCCTTCCTCATTTCCTTCCTCTTTTCCTCCTTCCTTCCTTCTTTCCTCCTTTCCTCCCTTCCTTCGTTCCTTCCTCATTTCCTTCTTTCCCCACTTCCTTCCTTCCTTCTCTCCTTCCTTCCTCATTCCGTCTTTCCTCTCCTTACTTCCTTCCTCTTTTCCTCCTTCCTTCCTTCATTACTTCCTTCCTTCCTCATTTCCTTTTTTCTCACTTCCTTCCCATTTCCTCCCTTCCTTCCTTCCTGCCTTCCTCATTCCGTCTTTCCTCTCCTTACTTCCTTCCTCTTTTCCTCCTTCCTTCGTTCCTTCCTCATTTCCTTTTTCTCACTTCCTTCCTTCCTCATTTCCTTCCTTCCTTCCTTCCTCATTCCGTCTTTCCTCTCCTTACTTCCTTCCTCTTTTCCTCCTTCCTTCCTTCCTTTGTTACTTCCTTCCTTCCTCATTTCCTTTTTTCTCACTTCCTTCCTCCTTCCTCCCTTCCTTCCTTCCTCCCTTCCTTCGTTCCTCATTCCGTCTTTACTCTCCTTACTTCCTTCCTTCGTTACTACCTTCCTTCCTCATTTCCTATTTCCTCCCTTCCTGCCTTCCTTCCTCATTTCCTTCTTTTCTCCCTTCTTTCCTCCTTTCCTCCCTTCCTGCCTTCCTCATTTCCTTCCTTCCTCTTTCCCTCCCACCCTTCCTTCCTTCCTTCCTCATTTCCTTCCTTTCTTCCTTCTTTCCTCCCTTCCTTCCTTCCTCTTTTCCTCCCTTCCTTCCTTCCTTCTTTCCTCCCTTCCTTCCTCATTTCCTTCTTTCCCCACTTCCTTCCTTCCTTCCTTCCTTCCTTCCTTCCTTGAACTGAGCACATCAGGAGTGTTAATGTTTAGCGTGGATACCTCAGTATGAGTTTGGAACAATAAGCCTTTGAATCAGCTGCCTTTTGGAAACCTGTAGTCTGTCGTAGCATTCATACTTTAACTCTGACTCTCATTACTGAAGATTTAAAAAATAAGGCTGCAGGCTATTTCCTGAAATACAACAGGAAACAGAAAGACATGGCAAAGATCAGAGTTTATATAAAATAGTGCAACACACACACACAGCGAGTGAAGGGAAGTTAATACAGAGAAATAGTTTTTATCAAATTATATTTTTCTGCCATTAAATCAACAAAACTGATCCAATTATTTCACACGTGTGGAAGGAAGGAAGTCAGGCAGGAAGTCAGGCAGGAAGTTTCTTTTTCTAAGATTTATGCTTTTGTGTTTTTGCTACTTGATGTATTTTTGATCTCAAGTATGATCTTTAAATTTGCTCTTTTTAGATGGAGGAAGGAAGGAAGGAATGAAGGAAGGAAGGAAGAAGGAAGGGAAGGAGGAGGGAATGGAGGAAGGAAGGAAGGAAGGAATGGAGGAGGGAATAGAGGAAGGAAGGAAGGAAGGAAGGAAGGAGGAGGGAATGGAGGAAGGAAGGAAGGAATGGAGGAGGGAATGCAGGAAGGAAGAAAGAAGGGAGGAAGGGAGGAAAGAAAGGAGGAAGGAAAGAAGGAAGAAGGAAGGAAAGGAGGGAGGAAGGAATAAGGAAGGAAAGGAGGAGGGAATGGAGGAAGGAAGGGAGGAGGGAATAGAGGAGGGAAGAAGGAAGGAAAGGAGGAGGGAATGGAGGAAGGAAGGAAGGAATAAGGAAGGAAAGAAAGGAGGAAGGAAGGAAGAAGGAAGGAAAGGAGGAGGGAATGGAGGAAGGGAGGAAGGAAGGAAGGAAAGGAGGAGGGACTGGAAGAAGGAAGGAATGGAGGAAGGAAGGAAGAAGGAAGGAAAGAAGGAAGGAAATCAACATAACTGATCCAATTATTTCACAAGTGTGAAGGAAGGAAGTCAAACAGGAAGTCAGGCAGGAAGTTTCTTTTTCTAAGACTTATGTTTTAGTGTTTTTGCTACTTGATGTATTTTTGATCCCAAATATGATCTTTAAATTTGTGAATGGATAAAAAACACATATCACTTACTGATCACTGCATGTTGCATGACTTCTTTTATGTAGTAAAGTGAGTTTGAATGAACAATATGTTTTATAATAATGTGATTTATTCTTTCTTTTTTTTTTTTTAAAGATTGGAGATGTATTTATTTGTCATTCATGGGAAGTATATGCAGTTTTCAGTGTATTGTTTTCAGAGCCAAGTTAACTGGATATACATACGATACAATCATTAGGGCTGTCAGCGTTAACACGTTAATCGCGATTAGATTAATGCAATCCATAACACGTTAATTTTTTTTAATCTCATTTTAGTGTTGCAAGCCTTTTTGTCCCTTCTACTCCCCCGTAGACGGCTCCTCTAGCTGTAGCGCTATGCTTTGAAGTGGCCTCCTGCAGTAAACCTACCGCGCTGATGGAAAGTAAGAGAGCTACTGGACTTTTGAACGGCTTGTTTAACTTTAAAACACTTCCAGACGCTTCAGTTGACAAGTCAAAAGTAAAATGCAACCTGTGTCAAACGGAGTTTAACTACCACCGGAGTACGTGGAGTTTGAGTTAGCACCTCCACGCTAAACACCCAGGTGCAGCCAAGCCAGCCTCAGCTCCACCAAAGGACCATTTTGGAGTGTGGGAGTCGCAGCAGAGCCGTGATTGATTCCCAGTTAAGACACTCTGGTAAGAAATGCTTTACATTATGGGCTTAAAACTGCCTTCAAATGGAAAATAACAGGATTTTAAACATGCAATTCAAAACGCCATTAATCGCGATTAACTATGGAAATTCTGCGATTAATCGCGATTAAAAAATTAATCGTTTGACAGCCCTAACAATCATATATTACTGATTTCTACAATGCTGCATAAATTGAATATACTGTATATCAGAGTAAATGCCTTAAATCTACTCACAGGTCGACATTATAGAGTCTCATCGCTATCATTAGTGGGTTTGTTTTAAATCTTATAACTGAGTGTACATTTATCATTTTTTTGTAACTTAGCCTCGTGTCATTTTCGATGTTGAAGCCATGTGACATTTGTTAATATAACCAAATACATTGATTGCCTTACCTTGACTCCTATTTGTATAGAAAAGTGATGAATACTGGAGTTATTGAGCTGCTGTGTGTCTTTATGGGCCTGGAAGAAGATTACATATCAATCCAAACAGAGATTTTTTGTTTTCTTTATTGAAAAACACACACACAAAGATCTACATAAAAATGCGTAATACACAGGAGAACTGAATCATTACTGCCAAAAAACATGGCAACCATTTATTTATTTATTCTTAACTGCAATGCACATGTGATTAAAATCAGAGTAAGTATGATTGAAACTCTCAGAGCTGAAAGCAGAGCCGAGGATTTCAACTCAATCTGTGTGGAATGCGTTTGCATACGTTGTTCATATTTGTGCTTCTGTGTGTGCAAGTGGCTTTCATACACCAAAAGGTTTTTTTTTTTTTTTTGTTTTTTTTTGTTGTTGGAATGAAACATTAACTAAAGTTTAACTCTGTCATTCAAAAATCAAGTGTTCAATGTGGTGATAAAACTTGTGCAGGTGGCTTCGAGTCACAGCTGCTGGAATATGAACGCTGAACAAAAACTGTGTTACACAATAAATGTTAGTGTAGCTTTACCTCAAACAAAAAAAATGATTGCACACTCAAGTTCTGATTGTTTTAACTTACAAATTGGTCTAAAATAAAAAACAGCGATTATCATCTCACTTCCAAGTAAGTGCTTAGGCTTAGTTTAGCAATTAGCGCCTGTATTTAAAACACTATGAACCAGTGTTTATCTGTCCTCCAACTGTCTCTAAACAAAACTAAAACACACATAAACATTATGCTTCTGGCACTAAAAACGTGCCTCTCATGTCCCAAATACATGATGGGCCTTTCATCCTTTTGTAATTTGCTTTGGTACATATTTAGAGGGGAGGGGGGAGGGGGGGGGGGGGGTAACGAACGAACAACATAATTGTCAACTTTTTAATTTTGGGAGGGTGTGTAGCTTATTGTAGCTAGCTGCTAGCTGCTAGCTGCTGCTGCTGCTGCTGCTCGCCGTCGACCGACTCAAGACAGCGATCTCTGGAATGTGTCGTAGCACCTCAAACTCTCTCAACCTGAACAGCCTGAAGAGGTTAATGCAAAAAAAAAAAAAGAAAAAAAAAAACCAGGTCACAATCATCATGTGACATCAATCAGTTGATTCAGTCTGTAATATCCTCTCCCTCTCTCCAAAAGGGAAAAGGAACTTCTGAGAAAGACTCGGGGGGGTGTCTCTCTGGAGCAGAAAGTCTCATAAACACTGGGGAAAGGCATCATAAGTCCAAACAAGTACATTCCACATGACCTGAGTTATTGTTCTGGGTAGTGTGTGGGGGGGCAATAAAACAAGGCAATGGGGGGAGTTGTGTGTGCTTAGCGATTGGTTATTTGGTCACTGAATAAAAACAGCTGATATTTGCATTTTGTGTGTTTTAGCTAACAAGAGTTTTATTAACCCTTTATAGGACACTCATTGAAAGGAAGGGAGGGAGGAAGGAAGGAAGGAAGGAAGGAAGGAAGGTAGGGAGGGGGGAAGAAAGAAAGAGAGGAGGAGGGAGGGAGGAAGGGAAGAAAGAAGGAAGGAAGGAAGGAAGGGGGATGGAGGAAGGAAGGGAGGAGGGAAGGAGGGAGGGAGGAGAGAAGGAGGGAGGGAGGAAGAACAGATGGAAGTAAGGAAAAGAAGGAAGGAAGGATGGAGGAAGGAAAGAAGGAAGGGAGGAGAGAAGGAGGGAGGGAGGAAGGACAGATGGAAGAAAGGAAAGGAAGGAAGGACGGAGGAAATAAGGAACGAGGGAGGGAGAAAGGAAAAGAGGAAGGGAAGAAAGAAGGCATGGAGGAAGGAAAGGAAGGAAGGAAGGAAGGAAGGAAGGATATTTTGGGATATTTACAGAAGTTACCAAATATAATTATTTGCCCAATAAAGGGTTAAAGTGATCAGGCAAAGAAATGCAGATCTAGGTCTTGGTGGCTTGTGGGTCTGTTGGGTGGAGCCTGCACTCTTAACGACTGCTGGTGTTCACATAGACAGTGTGTAGTACTTTTAAAATAAACATAAAATAGGCCACGGCCGGTATCGATGATGTGAGCCAGGTCGTAACAAGTGCAAACAATGTGGTTTAAGTGTGGGAGGAGGGAGGAAGGAAGGAGGGAGGAAAGGAAATGTGGTTAAGTTGTGTGACTGTAAGACATCTGAGTTATAAATGTGAAACAATCATTTTTACATCTTGTAAAAAGACCTTTAGACTCGCTGCTTTAATATCATGATAATATCTTTTTTCCTTTTAACCCTCCTGTTGTCCTCGAGTCAAGGAAGGAAGGAAGGAAGGAAGGGAGGGAGGGAGGACGGAAAGGAGGGAGGAAAGAAGGGAAGAAAGGTAGGAGGAAGGGAGGAAGGAAGAAGGAAGGGAGGAAAGGAGGGAAGAAAGGTAGGAGGAAGGGAGGAAAGGAAAGGGAAAAAGGAGGGAGGGAGGCAGGAAGACGAGAAGGAAGAAAGGAAAGGAGGAGGGAGGAAGGAAGGGAGGGAGGAAAGAATGAAGGAAAGGAGGGAGGAAGGAAGAAGGAAGGGAGGAAGGGAGGAAAGGAAAGAAGGAAGGGAGGAAAGGAAAGAAGGAAGAATGAAGGAAAGGAGGGAGGAAGGAAGGAAAGGAGGGAGGAAGGAAGGAAGGGAGGAAAGGAAAGGAAAGGGAAAAAGGAAGGAGGGAGGCAGGAAGACGAGAAGGAAGAAAGGTAGGAAAGGAGGAGGGAGGAAGGAAGGAGGGAGGAAAGAATGAAGGAAAGGAGGGAGGAAGGGAGGAAGGAAGAAGGAAGGGAGGAAGGAAGAAGGAAGGGAGGAAAGGAAAGAAGGAAGAAGGAACTGCTTCTATTATTTTTTTTTCCTTTTAACCCTCCTGTTGTCCTCGAGTCAAGGAAGGAAGGAAGGGAGGGAGGGAGGGAGGACGGAAAGGAGGGAGGAAAGAAGGGAAGAAAGGTAGGAGGAAGGGAGGAAGGAAGAAGGAAGGGAGGAAAGGAAAGGGAAAAAGGAAGGAGGGAGGCAGGAAGACGAGAAGGAAGAAAGGTAGGAAAGGAGGAGGGAGGAAGGAAGGAAGGAGGAAAGAATGAAGGAAGAAGGAAGGAAGGAAGGAAGAAGGAAGGAAGGAAAGGAGGAAAGAAGGAAGGAAAGGAGGGAGGAAGGAAGAAGGAAGGGAGGAAAGGAAAGGAGGGAGGAAGGAAGGAAGGAAGGAAAGGAGGGAGGAAGGGAGGAAAGGAAAGGAAAGAAGGAAGGGAGGAAAGAAAAGAAGGAAGGAAAGGAGGGAAGAAGGAAGGAAAGGAGGG
>NW_026518477.1:0-30085 GCF_027409825.1 Scomber japonicus | reverse complement strand
AAAGAAAGAGAGAGAGATCCAGTTAGGGTTGTAAATAACTTGTCCATAAAATCTGCCTGCTGGTTAAAGACATAAACTACATTACTGTGGTACCTTCCTTCCCTTTCCTCCCTTCATTCTTCCCTCCTTTCCTTTCTTCCTTCTTCTCTCCTTTCTTTTCTTCTTTCTCCCTTCCTTCCCTCCTTCCACCCTCCTTCTTCTCTCCTTTCATTCCTTCCTTCCCTCCTTCCCGCCCTCCTTTCCCTTCCTTCCTTCTTCCTCCTTTCATTCCTTCCTTCCCTCCTTCCGCCCTCCTTTCCTTCCTTCCTTCTTCCTCCTTTCGTTCGTTCCTTCCATCTTTCCTTCCTTCTGCCCTCCTTTCCTTCCTTCTTCTTCTCTCCCTTCCTTCCTTCCTTCCTTCCTTCCTCCATTCCCTCATCCATTCCTTCCTTCCTTCCTTCCTTCCTTCCTTTCTTTCTCCCTCCTTTGCTTCCTCCTTTCCTTCATTCATTCCTTCCTTCATTCCTTCATTCCCTCCATTTCCTTTCTCATTCCGTCTTTCCTCTCCTTACTTCCTTCCTCTTTTCCTTTTTTCTCACTTCCTTCCTCTTTCCTCCCTTCCTCCCTTCCTTCCTCATTTCCTTCCTTCCTTCCACATTCCATCTTTCCTCTCCTTACTTCCTTCCTCTTTTCCTCCTTCCTTCCTTCCTTCGTTACTTCCTTCCTTCCTGTATTATTAACCCTTGTGTCGTCCTCCAGGGTCAAATTGACCCCGTCCCTTCCTTCCTTCCGTCTGTACTTCCGCCAATCCCCTTTCTTCCCTCCTTTTTCCTTCCTTCTTTCCTCTCCTCTCTTCCTTCCTTCTTCCCTCCTTTCCTTATACTTATTTCTTCCTCCCTTCCTTCTTTCCTCCCTCCCTCCTTCTCTCTTTCTTTCCTCTTTCCTCCCTTCCTTCCTTCCTCCTTTCCTCCCTTCCTTCCTCATTTCCTTCTTTCACCACTTCCTTCCTTCCTTCCTTCTTTCCTTCCTTCCTTCCTTCCTTGAACTGAGCACATCAGGAGTGTTAATGTTTAGTGTGGATACCTCAGTATGAGTTTGGAACAATAAGCCTTTGAATCAGCTGCCTTTGGAAATCTGTAGTCTGTCGTAGCATTCATACTTTATCTCTGACTCTCATTACTGAAGATTTAAAAAAATAAGGCTGCAGGCTATTTCCTGAAATACAACAGGAAACAGAAAGAAAGACATGGCAAAGATCAGAGTTTATATAAAATAGTGCAACACACACACACACAGCGAGTGAAGGAAAGTTAATACAGAGAAATAGTTTTTATCAAATTATATTTTTCTGCCATTAAATCAACAAAACTGATCCAATTATTTCACACGTGTGGAAGGAAGGAAGTCAGGCAGGAAGTCAGGCAGGAAGTCAGGCAGGAAGTTTCTTTTTATTTATTAAATATTAAATATAGCTATTTTTGGATGGAGGAAGGAAGGAAGGAATGGAGGAGGGAATGGAGGAAGGAGGAAGGAAGAAGGAAGGAAAGGAGGAGGGAATGGAGGAAGGAAGGAAGAAGGAAGGAAAGGAGGAGGGAATGGAGGAAGGAAGGAAGGAAGGAATGGAGGAGGGAATGGAGGAAGGAAGAAAGAAGGAAAGAAGGGAGGAAGGAAGGAAGGAATGGAGGAGGGAATGGAGGAAGGGAGGAAGGAAGGAAGGAAGGAGGGAATGGAGGAAGGAAGGAAAGAAGGAAGGAAAGAAGGGAGGAAGGCAGGAAGGAAGAAGGAAGGAAAGGAGGAGGGAATGGAGGAAGGAAGAAGGAAGGAAGAAGGAAGGAAGGAAAGGAGGGAGGAAGGAATAAGGAAGGAAAGGAAGGAAGGAAGGAAAGGAGGAGGGAATGGAGGAAGGAAGGGAGGAGGGAAGGAAGGAAGGAAGAAGGAAGGAAAGGAGGAGGGAATGGAGGAAGGAAGAAGGGAGGAAGGAATGGAGGAGGGAATGGAGGAAGGAAGAAGGAAGGAAAGAAGGAAGAAGGAAGGAAGAAGGAAGGAAATCAACATAACTGATCCAATTATTTCACACGTGTGGAAGGAAGGAAGTCAGGCAGGAAGTCAGGCAGGAAGTTTCTTTTTCTAAGTTTTATGTTTTAGTGTTTTTGCTACTTGATGTATTTTTGATCCCGAGTATGATCTTTAAATTTGTGAATGTGTAAAAAACACATATCACTTCCTGATAACTGCATGTTGCATGACTTCTTTTATGTAGTAAAGTGAGGTTGAATGAACAATATGTTTAAATAATGTGGGATTTATTCTTTCTTTTTTTTTTAAAGATTGGAGGAAGTATTTATTTGTCATTCATGGGAAGTATATGCAGTTTTCAGTGTATTGTTTTCAGAGCCAAGCTAACTGGATATACATACGATACAATCATTAGGGCTGTCAGCGTTAACACGTTAATCGCGATTAGATTAATGCAATCCATAACACGATAATTTTTAAAAATCTCATTTTAATGTTGCAAGCCTTTTTGTCCCTTCTACTCCCCCGTAGACGGCTCCTCTAGCTGTAGCGCTATGCTTTGAAGTGGCCTCCTGCAGTAAACCTACCGCGCTGATGGAAAGTAAGAGAGCTACTGGACTTTTGAACGGCTTGTTTAACTTTAAAACACTTCCAGACGCTTCAGTTGACAAGTCAAAAGTAAAATGCAACCTGTGTCAAACGGAGTTTAACTACCACCGGAGTACGTGGAGTTTGAGTTAGCACCTCCACGCTAAACACCCAGGTGCAGCCAAGCCAGCCTCAGCTCCACCAAAGGACCATTTTGGAGTGTGGGAGTCGCAGCAGAGCCGTGATTGATTCCCAGTTAAGACACTCTGGTAAGAAATGCTTTACATTATGGGCTTAAAACTGCCTTCAAATGGAAAATAACAGGATTTTAAACATGCAATTCAAAACACCATTAATCGCGATTAACTATGGAAACTCTGCGATTAATCGCGATTAAAAAATTAATCGTTTGACAGCCCTAACAATCATATATTACTGATTTCTACAATGCTGCATAAATTGAATATACTGTATATCGGAGTAAATGCCTTAAATCTACTCACAGGTCGACATTATAGAGCCTCATCGCTATCATTAGTGGGTTTGTTTCAAATCTTATAACTGAGTGTACATTTATCATTTTTTTGTAACTTAGCTTTGTGTCATTTTCGATGTTGAAGCCATGTGACATTTGTTAATATAACCAAATACATTGATTGCCTTACCTTGACTCCTATTTGTATAGAAAAGTGATGAATACTGGAGTTATTGAGCTGCTGTGTGTCTCTTTATGACCCTGGAAGAAGATTACATATCAATCCAAACAGAGATTTTTTGTTTTCTTTATTGAAAAACACACACACAAAGATCTACATAAAAATGCGTAATACACAGGAGAACTGAATCATTACTGCCAAAAAACATGGCAACCATTTATTTATTTATTCTTAACTGCAATGCACATGTGATTAAAATCAGAGTAAGTATGATTGAAACTCTCAGAGCTGAAAGCAGAGCCGAGTATTTCAACTCAATCTGTGTGGAATGCGTTTGCATACGTTGTTCATATTTGTGCTTCTGTGTGTGCAAGTGGCTTTCATACACCAAAAGGTTTTTTTTTGTTTTTTGTTTTTTTTATTTGGAATGAAACATTAACTAAAGTTTAACTCTGTCATTCAAAAATCAAGTGTTCAATGTGGTGATAAAACTTGTGCAGGTGGCTTCGAGTCACAGCTGCTGGAATATGAACGCTGAACAAAAACTGTGTTACACAATAAATGTTAGTGTAGCTTTACCTCAAACAAAAAAAATGATTGCACACTCAAGTTCTGATTGTTTTAACTTACAAATTGGTCTAAAATAAAAAACAGCGATTATCATCTCACTTCCAAGTAAGTGCTTAGGCTTAGTTTAGCAATTAGCGCCTGTATTTAAAACACTATGAACCAGTGTTTATCTGTCCTCCAACTGTCTCTAAACACAACTAAAACACACATAAACATTATGCTTCTGGCACTAAAAACGTGCCTCTCATGTCCCAAATACATGATGGGCCTTTCATCCTTTTGTAATTTGCTTTGGTACATATTTAGGGGGGAGGGGGGAGGGGGGGGGGTAACGAACGAACAACATAATTGTCAACTTTTTAATTTTGGGAGGGTGTGTAGCTTATGTAGCTAGCTGCTGCTGCTGCTGCTGCTCGCCGTCGACCGACTCAAGACAGCGATCTCTGGAATGTGTCGTAGCACCTCAAAAACTCTCAACCTGAACAGCCTGAAGAGGTTAATGCAAAAAAAAAAAAAAAAAAAACGGGTCACAATCATCATGTGACATCAATCAGTTGATTCAGTTTCAGTCTGTAATATCCTCTCCCTCTCCAAAGGGAAAAGGAACTTCTGAGAAAGACTCGGGGGGTGTCTCTCTGGAGCAGAAAGTCTCATAAACACTGGGGAAAGGCATCATAGTCCAAACAAGTACATTCCACATGACCTGAGTTATTGTTCTGGGTAGTGTGTGGGGGGGGCAATAAAACAAGGCAATGGGGGAGTTGTGTGTGCTTAGCGATTGGTTATTTGGTCACTGAATAAAAACAGCTGATATTTGCATTTTGTGTGTTTTAGCTAACAAGAGTTTTATTAACCCTTTATAGGACACTCATTGAAAGGAAGGGAGGGAGGAAGGAAGGAAGGAAGGTAGGGAGGGGGGAAGAAAGAAAGAGAGGAGGAGGGAGGGAGGGAGGAAGGGAAGAAAGAAGGAAGGAAGAAGAAAGGGGGATGGAGGAAGGAAAGAAGGAAGGGAGGAGGGAAGGAGGGAGGGAGGAGAGAAGGAGGGAGGGAGGAAGAACAGATGGAAGTAAGGAAAAGAAGGAAGGAAGGATGGAGGAAGGAAAGAAGGAAGGGAGGAGAGAAGGAGGGAGGGAGGAAGGACAGATGGAAGAAAGGAAAGGAAGGAAGGACGGAGGAAATAAGGAACGAGGGAGGGAGAAAGGAAAAGAGGAAGGGAAGAAAGAAGGCAGGGAGGAAGGAAAGGAAGGAAGGAAGGAAGGAAGGAAGGAAGGAAGGATATTTTGGGATATTTACAGAAGTTACCAAATATGATTATTTGCCCAATAAAGGGTTAAGGTGATCAGGCAAAGAAATGCAGATGTAGGTCTTGGTGGCTTGTGGGCCTGTTGGGTGGAGCCTGCACTCTTAACGACTTGCTGGTGTTCACATAGACAGTGTGTAGTACTTTTAAAATAAACATAAAATAGGCCACGGCCGGTATCGATGATGTGAGCCAGGTCGTAACAAGTGCAAACAATGTGGTTTAAGTGTGTGGGGCAATAGCGTTGTGTGACTGTAAGGAGAGAGGAAGGAAGAAGGGAGGAAAGGAAAGGAAAGGAAAAAAGGAAGGAGGGAGGCAGGAAGACAAGAAGGAAGAAAGGTAGGAAAGGAGGGAGGAAGGAAGGAAAGAAGGAAGGAAAGGAGGGAGGAAGGAAGGAAAGAAGGAAGGAAAGGAGGGAGGAAGGAAGAAGGGAGGAAAGGGGGGAAAGGAAAGAAGGAAGGGAGGAAAGGAAAGAAGGAAGGAAAGGAGGAAGGAAGGAAGGAAGGAGGGAGGAAAGAAGGAAGGAAAGGAGGGAGGAAGGAAGGAAGGAAGGAAGGAGGGAGGAAAGAAGGAAGGAAAGGAGGGAGGAAGGGAGGAAGGAAGGGAGGAAAGGAAAGAAGGAAGAATGAAGGAAAGGAGGGAGGGAGGAAGGAAGGAAGGAAGGAAAGGAGGGAGGAAGGAAGGAGAGAGGAAGGAAGGAAGGGAGGAAAGGAAATGTGGTTAAGTGTGGGGCAATAGCGTTGTGTGACTGTAAGACATCTGAGTTATAAATGTGAAACAATCATTTTTCCATCTTGTAAAAAGATCTTTAGACTCGTTGCTTTAAATATCATGATAATATCTTTCTTCCTTTTAACCCTCCTGTTGTCCTCGAGTCAAGGAAGGAAGGGAGGGAGGAAGGGAGGGAGGGAGGGAGGACGGAAAGGAGGGAGGAAAGGAAAGGGAAAAAGGAAGGTGGGAGGCAGGAAGACGAGAAGGAAGAAAGGTAGGAAAGGAGGAGGGAGGAGGGAAGGAGGGAGGAAAGAATGAAGGAAAGGAGGGAGGAAGGAAGAAGGAAGGGAGGAAAGGAAAGAAGGAAGGGAGGAAAGGAAAGAAGGAAGAAGGAACTGCTTCTATTTTTTTTTTTCCTTTTAACCCTCCTGTTGTCCTCGAGTCAAGGAAGGAAGGAAGGGAGGGAGGACGGAAAGGAGGGAGGAAAGAAGGGAAGAAAGGTAGGAGGAAGGGAGGAAGGAAGAAGGAAGGGAGGAAAGGAAAGGGAAAAAGGAAGGAGGGAGGCAGGAAGACTAGAAGGAAGAAAGGTAGGAAAGGAGGAGGGAGGAAGGAAGGAGGGAGGAAAGAATGAAGGAAAGGAGGGAGGAAGGAAGAAGGAAGGAGGGAGGCAGGAAGACGAGAAGGAAGAAAGGTAAAGGAAAGGAAAGAAGGAAGAATGAAGGAAAGGAGGGAGGAAGGAAGGAAAGGAGGGAGGAAGGAAGGAAGGAGAGAGGAAGGAAGGAAGGGAGGAAAGGAAAGGAAAAAAGGAAGGAGGGAGGCAGGAAGACGAGAAGGAAGAAAGGTAGGAAAGGAAGAGGGAGGAAGGAAGGAGGGAGGAAAGAATGAAGGAAAGGAGGGAGGAAGGAAGAAGGAAGGGAGGAAGGAAGGAAAGGAGGGAGGAAGGAAGGAAAGGAGGGAGGAAAGAAGGGAAGAAAGGTAGGAGGAAGGGAGTAAGGAAGAAGGAAGGGAGGAAAGGAAAGAAGGAAAGGAGGGAGGAAGGAAGAAGGAAGGGAGGAAAGGAAAGAAGGAAGGGAGGAAAGGAAAGAAGGAAGAAGGAACTGCTTCTATTTTTTTTTTTTCCTTTTAACCCTCCTGTTGTCCTCGAGTCAAGGAAGGAAGGAAGGGAGGGAGGACGGAAAGGAGGGAGGAAAGAAGGGAAGAAAGGTAGGAGGAAGGGAGGAAGGAAGAAGGAAGGGAGGAAAGGAAAGGGAAAAAGGAAGGAGGGAGGCAGGAAGACTAGAAGGAAGAAAGGTAGGAAAGGAGGAGGGAGGAAGGAAGGAGGGAGGAAAGAATGAAGGAAAGGAGGGAGGAAGGAAGAAGGAAGGAGGGAGGCAGGAAGACGAGAAGGAAGAAAGGTAAAGGAAAGGAAAGAAGGAAGAATGAAGGAAAGGAGGGAGGAAGGAAGGAAAGGAGGGAGGAAGGAAGGAAAGGAGGGAGGAAGGAAGGAAGGAGAGAGGAAGGAAGGAAGGGAGGAAAGGAAAGGAAAAAAGGAAGGAGGGAGGCAGGAAGACGAGAAGGAAGAAAGGTAGGAAAGGAAGAGGGAGGAAGGAAGGAGGGAGGAAAGAATGAAGGAAAGGAGGGAGGAAGGAAGAAGGAAGGGAGGAAGGAAGGAAAGGAGGGAGGAAGGAAGGAAAGGAGGGAGGAAAGAAGGGAAGAAAGGTAGGAGGAAGGGAGTAAGGAAGAAGGAAGGGAGGAAAGGAAAGAAGGAAGAGAGGAAAGGAAAGAAGGAAGAAGGAAGGAAAGGAGGGAGGAAAGAATGAAGGAAAGGAGGGAGGAAGGAAGGAAAGGAGGGAGGAAGGAAGGAAAGAAAAGAGGAAGGAAGGAAGGGAGGAAAGGAAATGTGGTTTAAGTGTGGGGCAATAGCGTTGTGTGACTGTAAGACATCTGAGTTATAAATGTGAAACTATCATTTTTCCATCTTGTAAAAAGACCTTTAGACTCGCTGAACACTCAACAGCTAACAAGCTGCTTTAAATATCATGAGAGTAGAAAACATCTCTCTTCTATCTCACAGTTTTGGATTCTTTTTTTTTTTTCCTTTTTGATTTCATTTCATCATCATCTCGACTCATCTCTTCTGGTGCTACTAAACAATAATTTGAGCAGTCATTTTTTATTTTTTGTTGGGGTTTTTTTTTTTTAGTTTTTTTTTTGTTGTTGCAATAACAAAAAAGCAAAAAGCTATTTCTCTTATGGTTGTTGTCACGGTTACAGAGGAGAAGGCTAGGTTAGTGATGGGGTGAAGAAGAAGAAAGGCCGTGCCCAAGGTCTAATCTTAACAAACATTTGACCCCCCCCCCAAAAAAAAAAAAAAAAAAAAAAAAAGTTTCCTTTGATGAATCATCCGAGTTCAGTGGGACAGACACTGGGACCGAGCAGCAGCTTTACTGGTACCACTGCCCCTCCCCCAGTGTGTCATGTCTAGACCTTGGGCACTCCCTGCTGGCTAACGTTAGGATTAACGGAGTGCAAGGACTTTTTTTTTTTTCTTTTTCCATTTTTCTTCTTTTTTTTTTTTACAATTTTTGTTTTAAAACCAACACCAGCCGGCTCGTTGAAACACTTCAGAGCTCGGCGTGGTCGTGGTCGTGGTCGTGTTTCTATACCTGAGGACTAGCTGGTGAGCAGTACTTGTGCCGAGGAGGCTTCTTTCCCCATCCCGTCTCCGTCAGGGCTGCTGTCTGTGTTCCTGTCGGTGCTCCAGCAGTCAGCGGAGCCCGGAAAGGAAGATGGAGGTGGAGGAGGTGGAGGAGGCAACGGCGGCAGTGGAGGAAGAGGCGGTGAGGATGCGGCGGTGGGCAGCAGAGTCGAAGTCACCTGAGGCCCTGGGCTGTCGTTGCCGTGGAGACCGCTGGGGTTGACGACGACAGAGGAGGAGCAGGAGGAGGAGGAGGAGGAGACGGGGGAGAAGAGGGAGGAGCAGAGGAGTTTGACGGGGCAGAAGGCGGAGCCCCTGGGGATGAAGTTCACCTTGTTCTTGTCGGGGCACGAGAAGAGAGGGAAGCCTTTTGATTTGCCCGACCTGAAACAACACAAGTTAAAAAGCTCAGTGGGTTTCTTTTTTTTTTTTTTTTTTTTTGCTTCTTTCATTTACTATTCATTACTCTTTTAAGTCCTCTTTCTTCCTTATATCTGTCCTTCCTTCCTTCCTTCCTTCTTTCAAGTCCTCTTTCTTCCTTATATCTGTCCTTCCTTCCTTCCTTCCTTCTTTCAAGTCCTCTTTCTTCCTTATATCTGTCCTTCCTTCCTTCCTTCTTTCAAGTCCTATTCCTTCCTTATATCTGTCCTTCCTTCCTTCCTTCTTTCAAGTCCTCTTTCTTCCTTCCTTCCTTCTTTCCTTATATCTGTCCTTCCTTCCTTCCTTCTTTCAAGTCCTCTTTCTTTCTTCCTTCCTTCTTTCCTTCCTTCCTCCCTGTCTTCTTTTCCTTCCTTCCTCCCTGTCTTCTTTTCCTTCCTTCCTTCCTTCCTTCCTTCCTTCCTTTCTGTCTTCTTTTTCTTCCTTCTTTCTTTCCATCTGTCCTTTCTTCCTTCTTTCTTTTTTTCTTTGCTTCTTATTTACTATTCATTCGACCGTTCTGATTACATGCAACCCACAGTCACCCTCATCTCTGCCGCCCACAATGCAAATAAGCTTGTTAGCTTTGCTGTACTCTCTCCTCTAACAGGATCTCAGAGTCCATTAAACTGTACAGTAAACTTTCCTTTTAACCCTCCTGTTGTCCTCGAGTCAAGGAAGGAAGGAAGGGAGGGAGGGAGGGAGGGATGGATGAAGGACGGAAAGGAGGGAGGAAAGAAGGAAGGAAAGGAGGGAGGAAGGGAGGAAGGAAGAAGGAAGAGAGGAAAGGAAAGAAGGAAGGGAGGAAAGGAAAAGAAAGAAGGAAGAAGGAAGGAAAGGAGGGAGGGAGGCAGGAAGGAGAGAAGGAAGAAAGGTAGGGAGGAAGGGAGGAAGGAAGAAGGAAGGAAAGGAAAGAAGGAAGAAGGAAAGAAAGGAGGGAGGAAGGAAAGACGGAAGGAAGGAAAGGAAAGAAGGAAGAAGGAAGGAACGGAGGGAGGAAGGAAGGAAGGAAGGGAGGAAAGGAAAGAAGGAAGGAAGGAAGGAAGGGAGGAAAGGAAAGAAGGAGGAAAGAAGGAAGAAGGAAGGAAAGGAGGGAGGAAGGAAGGAGGGAAGAAAGGGGGATGGAGGAAGTACTGACGGAAGGAAGGAAGGAAGGGAGGGAGGAAAGAAGAATAAGACGGGGTCAATTTGACCCGGGAGGACGACACGAGGGTTAATGATCAGTACGCTCACACAGCAGACAAAAGAACAAGTGTGCAGTAGGAAGATGTCAAACATGAGGGCGCATTTAAAGAAAACTAAAAAACCAGGAAGATCGGAAGGAAGGGAAGATTGGAAGGAAGGAAGGAAGGACAGATGGAAGGAAGGAAGGAAAAAGAAGATCGGAAGGAAGGAAGGGAAGATAGGAAGGATGGAAGGAAGGAAGGAAAGATCGGAAGGAAGGAAGGAAGGAAGGGAAGAAGGACAGATGGAAGGAAGGAAGGAAAAGAAGATCGGAAGGAAGGAAGGAAGGAAAGATCGGAAGGAAGGAAGGGAGGAAGGAAGGAAGGGAAGAAGGACAGATGGAAGGAAGGAAGGAAAAAAAGATCCGAAGGAAGGAAGGGAAGATAGGAAGGAAGGAAGGAAGGGAAGAAGGACAGATGGAAGGAAGGAAGGAAAAGAAGATCGGAAGGAAGGAAGGAAGAAAGGTAGGAAGGACAGATGGAAGGAAGGAAGAAAGGGAGGAAGGACAGATGGAAGGAGGAGAAGAGAAGACAAGAAGGAAGATCGGAAGGAAAGAAGGAAGGAAGGGAAGATCGGAAGGAAGGAAGGGAAGATCGGAAGGAAGGAAGGAAGGAAGGAAGGAAGGAAGGAAGATAGATCATACAGTGAGAGAAATTTGACTTACACCAACTCCTCGAACACTTTGACCCTCTCGCAGCCCTCTGGAGGTTCCCGCTTGAACATGTAGCTGTTGTTAGGTTTGGGGGAGGTGGCAAACTTTGGGAGAGGAGAACTGCACACACTGTCTGGAAATACAGAAACACAATATACAACTTTTACTTTGTTTCTTTTAAGTTAAAACATTTGAAAATAGAAAAACTTATTTTGTTATCAATTCTGGACCCTGACCCTCCTTTACAGCAGAGGAGTCAAACTCATTTTCATTCAAGGGCCACATACAGACCAGTTTGATCTCATGTGGGCCGGATCATTAAAAGGAAGGAAGGAAGGAAGGAAGGAAGGAAGGAAGGAAGGAAGGAAGGAAGGAAAAGAAGGAGAAGGAAGAAAGATGGAAGGAAGAAAGGGAGGAAGAAAAGATGGAAGGAAGGAAGAAAGGGAGCAAGGACAGATGGAAGGAGGAGAAGAGAAGACAAGAAGGAAGATCGGAAGGAAGGAAGGAAGGAAGGGAAGATCGGAAGGAAGAAAGGAAAAGAAGGAGAAGGAAAAAAGATGGAAGGAAGAAAGGGAGCAAGGACAGATGGAAGGAGGATAAGAGAAGACAAGAAGGATGATCGGAAGGAAGGAAGGAAGGGAAGATCGGAAGGAAGGAAGGGAAGATTGGAAGGAAGGAAGGGAAGATGGAAGGTAGGAAAGATAGGAAGGAAGGAAGGAAGGAAAGAAGGAAAGATCGGAAGGAAGGAAGGAAAGAAGGAAAGATCGGAAGGAAGGACAGATGGAAGGAAGGAAGGAAAAGAAGATCGGAAGGAAGGAAGGGAAGATCGGAAGGAAGGAAGGAAGGAAGGAAGGAAAGAAGGACAGATGGAAGGAAGAAAGGAAAAGAAGGAGAAGGAAAAAAGATGGAAGGAAGAAAGGGAGCAAGGACAGATGGAAGGAGGATAAGAGAAGACAAGAAGGATGATCGGAAGGAAGGAAGGAAGGGAAGATCGGAAGGAAGGAAGGGAAGATTGGAAGGAAGGAAGGGAAGATGGAAGGTAGGAAAGATAGGCAAGGCAAGGCAGTTTTATTTATAGAGCGCATTTCATACACAATGGCAACTCAATGTGCTTTACATAAAACAGAAAAACATGTAATTTGAGAAACTTAAAACATACAATTAACCCCCCCCCACCCCCCCACCCCATAATAAAAACAAAGTACAGAAAAATAGAAAGAGAGAAATAAAATGATTGCAGCATAAAATAATAAATTAGCTTTAAAATCATTAAAAGGACAAAGAGTGCAAATGAAAGATTAAAATGTAAAGTGCTTTAGAAGAGCTCAATCATAAGCTCAGGAGAAGAGAAATGTTTTTAACCTGGATTTAAACATGTTCACAGTTGGGGCTGATTTCAGTTCTGCTGGTAGTTTGTTCCAGTTGTGTGCAGCATAACAGCTAAAAGCTGCTTCACCATGTTTAGTTTGAACTCTGGGCTCAAACTAAACTAGGAAGGAAGGAAGGAAGGAAAGAAGGTAAGATCGGAAGGAAGGAAGGAAGGTAGGAAGGAAGGAAGGAAGGGAGGAATAAAGGAAGGAAGGGAAGATCAGAAGGAGGGAAGGAAGGAAGGAAGGAAGGAAGGAAGGGAAGAAGGACAGATGGAAGGAAGCAAGGAAAAGAAGGAGAAGGAAGAAAGATGGAAGGAAGAAAAAGGGAGCAAGGACAGATGGAAGGAGGATAAGAGAAGACAAGAAGGAAGATCGTAAGGAAGGAAGGGAAGATCGGAAGGAAGGAAGGGAAGATCGGAAGGAAGGAAGGACAGATGGAAGGAAGGGAAGATTGGAAGGAAGGAAGGAAGGAAGGAAAAGAAGATCGGAAGGAAGGAAGAAAGGTAGGAAGGAAGGAAGGAAGGGAGGAATAAAGGAAGGAAGGGAAGATCAGAAGGAGGGAAGGAAGGAAGGAAGGAAGGAAGGAAGGGAAGAAGGACAGATGGAAGGAAGGAAGGAAAAGAAGGAGAACTGACCCTAAAACTTCCCTCTCCACCATCATTCCACCTTAAGAGCACGGTGCCTCACCTTTGTCGATGTCCTCTGCAGAACAGGGGCTTCCCTCGGGGGAGTGGAGGTGGTCGGGGCTGCAGGGGCGGGGCGACGGGCTGGAGTCACCGCTGGAGGGGGCCTGGGTGTCCGTGTCACGTGTGTCCCCGCTGTTGCTATAGCGATGCGGAGGGAAGGGGGCGCGACGGCCATCCACCGCATCCATGGCCTGTGAGGTCAGAGTGCGGAAGAGGTGGTGAGAGGTCAGAGGTCAGAGGTCACACGAGGTTAAGGGATAGGGGTACACAGACCCTAAAAACAGCAAAGTGGTGGAGCTTAGTGTCGTTAACCCTTTAAAGTCTGAGTTTATTGGACCTTCTGACAAGTAATTAAAAAAGATGTCCTCGAAGGAAGGGAGGAAGGAGGAAGGAAGAAGGAAGGAAAGGAGGGAGGAAAGAAGGAAAGGAGGGAGGAAGGAAGGAGGGAAGGAAAGAAAAGGAGGTAGGAAGGAGGGAGAAAGGAAAAGAGGAAGGGAGGGAGGAAGGGAGGAAGGAAGGGGGGAGGAAAGGAGGGAGGGAAAGGAGAGAGGAAGGAAGGAGGCAAGGAAGGAAAAGAGGAAGGAGGGAGAAAGGAAAAGAGGAAGGGAGGGAGGAAGTAAAGAAGGACAGACGAAAGAAGGAAAGGAGGGAGGAAGGAAGGAGGGAAGAAAGGAAAGGAAGGAGGTAGGAAGGAGGGAGAAAGGAAAAGAGGAAGGGAGGGAGGAAGTAAAGAAGGACAGAAGGACAGAGAAAAGAAGGAAGGGAGGAAGGAAAGGAGGGAGGAAGGAAGGAGGGAAGGAAGGAAGGAAGGAAGGGGGAGGAAAAAGAGACAAGGAAGGAAGGGAGAAAAGAAGAAAGGAAGGAAGGAGGGAGGGAGGAAGGAAGGAAAGACGGAAGGGAGGAAGGACAGAAGGAAGCAAGGGAGGAAAGACGGAACAGTCAAAACAGATGGGTGATACGGGGTTAAAAGCAAACATCTGAGCTCTTAAAGTGTTCCTGTGTGAACTTACAGGATGAAATTGCCACTGAATCAACTACAATGTCCAAAACCTAGGCTGGAGACTGGTGCTAAAAAGGCCTCTGGTGTGTTTGTGTGTCTGTTTAAAGGGCAATTGGAGAAGCAAACACTGCACCATATGCTAGCACTCGACAGTAGATGAACAGTGTCATGTGCAGAGCGCTCTGATTCAAATGGGAGAGAAGGCCTGGTGCACAGCAGGCTGTAAATCTGTAGGGGTGTGTGTGTGTGTGTGTGTGTGTGTGTGTGTGTGTGTGTGTGTGTGTGTGTGTGTTAGACTTTCAAAGAGGGGAGTTTTACAGACCTGCCAAAGTTTACTACCCCACATCAAGCATGATTCACGCATCTCCTCACCTCCGAGGGATTTAATTCAGTGTGAGGGAGAATATATGTGTGTTCTCCTGCCCGACTGTACGGTGTGCAATGTTAAAGTTGACTGAAGAGTAAGTGTGCGTGAATGTTATAAATTTTATTAACCCTTTATAGGACACTCATTGAAAGGAAGGGAGGAAGGAAGGGAGGGAAGGATGGAGTAAAGAAGGAAGGAAGGAAGGTAGGGGGGAGGAAAGAAAGAGAGAAGGAGGGAGGGAGGAAGGGAAGAAAGAAGGAAGGAAGGAAGAAGAAAGGGGGATGGAGGAAGGAAAGAAGGAAGGGAGGAGAGAAGGAGGGAGGGAGGAAGGGAAGAAAGAAGGGAGGAGAGAAGGAAGGAAGGACGGAGGAAGGAAAGAAGGAAGGGAGGAGAGACGGAGGGAGGGAGGAAGTACAGATGGAAGGAAGGACGGAGGAAATAAGGAACGAGGGAGGGAGAAAGGAAAAGAGGAAGGGAAGAAAGAAGGCAGGGAGGAAGGAAAGGAAGGAAGGATGGAAGGAAGGAAGGATGGAAGGAAGGAAGGAAGGATGGAAGGAAGGAAGGTAGGGGGAGGAAAGAAAGAGAGAAGGAGGGAGGGAGGAAGGGAAGAAAGAAGGAAGGGAGGAATAAGAAAGGGGGATGGAGGAAGGAAAGAAGGAAGGGAGGAGAGAAGGAGGGAGGGAGGAAGAACAGATGGAAGTAAGGAAAGGAAGGAAGGAAGGACGGAGGAAATAAGGAACGAGGGAGGGAGAAAGGAAAAGAGGAAGGGAAGAAAGAAGGCAGGGAGGAAGGAAAGGAAGGAAGGATGGAAGGAAGGAAGGATGGAAGGAAGGAAGGAAGGATGGAAGGAAGGAAGGTAGGGGGAGGAAAGAAAGAGAGAAGGAGGGAGGGAGGAAGGGAAGAAAGAAGGAAGGGAGGAATAAGAAAGGGGGATGGAGGAAGGAAAGAAGGAAGGGAGGAGAGAAGGAGGGAGGGAGGAAGAACAGATGGAAGTAAGGAAAGGAAGGAAGGAAGGACGGAGGAAATAAGGAACGAGGGAGGGAGAAAGGAAAAGAGGAAGGGAAGAAAGAAGGCAGGGAGGAAGGAAAGGAAGGAAGGAAGGAAGGAAAGGAAGGGAGGAAGGACGGAGGAAAGAAGGAGGGGGGGGGGGGCGCAGAGGGCCTGAGAGGAATTATAACAATAATAATAAATTATGATAATGAGAGGAAGACAAACAGCGCTGTGAGGTCTAAACAAGCCAGAAGTCATTTTTTAAATAAACCTGTCTGTGTTTAGACAGTTTTAGCTTCAGGAGCTAACGGCAGCTAACACTGAGCTGCTGCTCCACACGTTCATTAACCCTCCTGCTGTCCTCGAGTCAAGGAAGGAAGGAAGGGAGGGAGGAAGGAAGGACGAAAGAAAGGAGGGAGGAAGGGAGGAAGGGAGCTAACGGCAGCTAACACTGAGCTGCTGGAGGAAGCTGCTGCTCCACACGTTCATTAACCCTCCTGCTGTCCTCGAGTCAAGGAAGGAAGGAAGGGAGGGAGGGAGGAAGGAAGGACGAAAGAAAGGAGGGAGGAAGGGAGGAAAGGAAAGAAGGAAGGAAAGGAGGGCGGAAGATAGGAAGGGAGGACGAAAGAAAGGAGGGAGAAAGGGAGGAAAGGAAAGAAGGAAGGAAAGGAGGGAGGCAGGAAGGAGAGAAGGAAGAAAGGTAGGAAGGGAGGGAGGAAGGAAGGAAGGAGGGAGGAAAGAAGGAAGGGAGGGAGGAAGGAAGGGATGAAAGAAAGGAGGGAGGAAGGGAGGAAAGGAAAGAAGGAAGGAAAGGAGAGAGGAAGGGAGGAAGGAAGAAGGAAGGAAAGGAGGGAGGCAGGAAGGAGAGAAGGAAGAAAGGTAGGAAAGGAGGGAGGAAGGAAGGAAGGAGGGAGGAAAGAAGGAAGGGAGGGAGGAAGGACGGACGAAAGAAAGGAGGGAGGAAGGGAGGAAAGGAAAGAAGGAAGGAAAGGAGGAAGGAAGGAAGGAAATGAGGAAGGAAGGAAATAACAAAGGAAGGAGGAAAAGAGGAAAGAAGTAAGGAGAGGAAGGAAGGAATGAGGAAGGAAGGAAGGAAGGAGAGAAGGAAGGAAGGAAGTGAGGAACAGTCAAAAGAGATGGGGTCAATTTGACCCGGGAGCAGAACAGGAGGGTTAAAGGACATAAATGATGTTTTTAGGGCGTGTGAATAACCTCACACAGCAAATATGACAGATGTGGCGTTTAATTTACTGTTGCTTCCTCTACTAGAGGAAGTAAAGTGTCACTAACCCTAACCCTAACCTTTTATCAAACACTTTACTGACAGTCTGTAAACACTTTGAGTCAGAGTCAAAAAGCTTTAATGATATTTTGTGTCCAGCTGCACCAGTTTGTGATGTGCCAATTTATGTCTGCAGCACAAACAGGAAGTGTCACACAGAGCAGAAGCAGAATGTGGAGAGTTGATGATCTGTCAATTAATATTTCAGAGTATATAAGGTTATAATTAGAGCTGACAGCGTTAAAGCGTTAATCATGATTAGATTAATGCATTAATCGCGATTAGATTAATGCAATCCATAAACTTTTGACTGTTCCTTCCTTCTCTCCTTCCTTCCTCATTCCGTCTTTCCTCTCCTTACTTCCTTCCTCTTTTCCTCCTTCCTTCTCTCCTTCCTTCCTTCCTCATTCCGTCTTTCCTCTCCTTACTTCCTTCCTCTTTTCCTCCTTCCTTCCTCATTTCCTTTTTCCTCCCTTCCTGCCTTCTTTCCTCCCTTCCTTCGTTCCTTCCTCATTTCCTTCTTTCCCCACTTCCTTCCTTCCTTCTTTCCGCCTTTCTTCCCTTCCTTCCTTCCTTCTTTCCTCCTTTCCTCCCTTCCTTCGTTCCTTCTTCATTTCCTTCTTTCACCACTTCCTTCCTTCCTTCCTTCCTTCCCCCCTCCCTCTTTTCCTCCCTTCCTTCTATCCTCCTTTCCTTCGTTCCTTCCTCATTTCCTCGTCACACAGAGTAGACGTACTCGGAGAACAATAAGCTAAATGTGGAGAGTTGATGTGAGTTATATTTGATATTCCCGCTCTGCTCCTTTGTTCTCTACTGTAAGATCTGTTAATTAATATTTCAGAGTATTGAAGGTTATAATTAGAGCTGACAGCGTTAACGCGTTAATCACGATTAGATTAATGCAATCCATAAACTTTTGACTGTTCCTTCCTTCTCTCCTTCCTTCCTTCCTTTCTTCCTCATTCCGTCTTTCCTCTCCTTACTTCCTTCCTCTTTTCCTCCTTCCTTACTTCCATATTTCCGTCCTGTCTTCTTTTCCTACTTCCTTCCTTCCATCTTTCCTTCCTTCCTTCCTTCCACCTTTTGTTCCCGTCTTCTTTTCTTCGATCTGTCCTTCCTTACTTCCTTCCTTCGATAGCACTGTCCTGTCTTCTTTTCCTACTTCCTTCCTTCCTTCTCTTTTTTCCATCCACCTGTCTTTCTTCCCTTCCTTCCAGTCTTCTTTTCCTTCCTTCCTTCCTTCCTTCCATCTTCACTTACTTCACTCCATCTTTCGTTCCTGTCTTCTTTTCCTTCTTTTCTTCCATCTGTCCTTCCTTACTTCCATATTTCCGTCCTGTCTCCTTTCCTTCCTTCCTTCTCTTTTTTCCATCCACCCGTCTTTCTTCCCATTCTTCCATCTTTTCTTCCTGTCTTCCTTTCCTTCCTTCCTCCCTTCCTTCCTTCAATCCTTTTAATAATCCGGCCCACATCAGATCAAATTGGACTGAATGTGGCCCCTTGAATGAAAATGAGTTTGACACCGCTGCCCTCAAGTACAAGTACAGCAACTGATATTCAGCTGCTCTAAATCTTCCAAAACCAGTCTCGACTTCAAATGTGCTGCTCAACAAATCACTAAGAATAATATTTAAAGCTGCTGGTGTATATTAAAACAACCTACCTGTATCCCCTGCTCCCAGTTTTCTCTGATAAACACATTTTCTAGCTCGTGGCTGATGCCTTCCACGCTGCTCGGCACTCTGGATATGAAGGATTTTGGCACCGGGATTGTCGATAAGGCTGATGAAGTTCCCTTGTACTAGAAAAAAAAAAGTTAAATACAGTGATAAATTACAGCTATGAAACATGTCAAAGTAATAAGACACTAAAAAGACTCAGATTTAGGTCAATTGTATAATCAAATACATAAGTTAGCACATGTCTTGGTGTCACTCTGATCTGCTCGCGGTGTCGAATTGTCGTTGACCCAGTTTAATGAGATATTTAATCTCAGGAGGCTTTCAGTTTAAATACATGTCACTAAAGTGGGATTGAATGTCATAGGGAAGGAAAAACACAGCCATGATTGTGATCTACCGCCGATGGGTGCGGGGCATAGCATATCACTTGTTTATGTTAATTTTCCCACAGTGGTTGATGTGGACCGTTGCCGGGCATCAGTTAATGAATGAACTGCAAACATGGAGAGAGAGCGAGAGGCATGCCCAGACACAGTCCCTCCTCTCTCTCTCTCTCCAGTCGTCTTCTTCGTCTAACAGCAGTAGTGGTCAGCACAGGGACTCATTAACTAGACCTCTGCAGGAAAATGCTGTGCAACATGCAAATCATAATGCACTCAAACATCTAATATGACTTATAAATCTATATGAATACACAGTCATTTTCATTCTACACCTAATCCCCCCCAACAGTGGATGCATTATTTTACAATGCAGGAATAATTATTGCATGTTTAAAGCCTACAGCTGTCAAACAGACTTAACCTGATGTAGCAAATGCGCAAATAAAATCCTTATTGATCTATAATTTGGGATTGTTAACCTAGTAATGTTGACAGCAACCTACTGTAGCTTTACTCCTGTGTTCACTTTCTGTTCTCTTATCTCCTGCAGCTGTGATATGGTTTGGTCACCGTCTGTTTAATGTGTTTTTTGCTTGGCTGCTAAGCTACCTTATCATATCACCGCTGTCAGGGTAAAATCTTGCATCACCAAAGTCAGAGTTGGTTAATGTTTTCACCTGAAAGAGCACACCTGTGACTCAGTTTGTTGAGGCATGAATACTGACATGAATAGCTCACCTGAGGTTGGCATGCAGTGCCATGCTGTGCCTGTTGCGGCAGCTGCAGTGAGCTCTGCTCTCTGTCTTTGCTCTGCCGGCTGACCTGTTTGCTGCGCTGCAGCTGCAGTCTCAGTTTAGCAATCTGCTGGAAGAAAAGCAACACAACTTAAGCAACTGACACATTTCTGAGTTGTGAAGGAAAGATCTCTGTCAATGTGTGACTCTAAGAGACAAAGCATGCACATTTCCAGGTCTTATATTTATATTTTAGGTCTCTACTTCAAACTCCTTATTTATCTTATACTAATCTTTGTTGTCTGAAATAGGCCAATTGACCTCCTGTCTCTTTTAAGCCTGACATTCCCACTCTGTTCTGATTGGCCAGCTCCTAGAAGCTGGCCCTCAGCTGACCCCAGGAAGTGCTGCAAGGCTTTGAAGTCGATTTGACATTATAGCCAAATTGTTAAATTATAACTTCCGGGTTCAACAGGAGCTCAAAAGTATTTTTCCTTGTAAACAATCATGGGAAGAGGAGCAGCTGTAGCATCACAATATCCATAAAATTACTAATTTCATTATCTGAATTTGATCCATTTGGTCCGATAACATTTGTAAAGTATTGATTGACATGTTATTTATTTCTTGATTAAATTGTAACATGATGAAATACTGACAATCAAAACTCTTATGAAATCATATGCCCTGATGAGCCAAGTTTAACCTGCATTTCATCTGCAAGTGAAAGTACAAATCCTCACTGCCCCCTTTGCACATATTACATTAATATAACTATAATAATGTTGTGCTTGGATGGCTTCTTCTCTTCTGTAGCTGACAACAGTAACATGATACTTTATATTTCCTTCTGTGTGCATCAATCCTGATTTGACTCTGAGCAATGAAGTCAGCCAAGTATGTCTGATGATGATGAAATAAGTCAATGGGTGTTTCTCTATCTGGCCTAAGTATCGACCGACCTACAGTAAAAACAGGATACCCTTTGTGAGCTTAACAGACGTAGCTGTACTATGCAGACAAAGGTGTGGTCTTCCAGTGCTGATCTCGTAATCCAGGCAACACAGTCAACAAAGAGACTCACTCTTCTCATAGATGTCCTCCCACACATGTAATCGCAGAGGTTAGGGAACTCGAGTGCGGTTCACTACATTACATTGAGTGACCGCAGCAGTCGATAATGACAAGTCCAGGCAATCCCGAAGTAATCTCAGAGGATGAGAAGAAGGGAGGTTTTCCTGGCTCTGCTGTGCTATTGATTGTGCAGGCCGGGGGCTGTGGGGACTGTGTTGCAGAAAGCTGAACAGTGAAACTTCCTGTCGGGGGGCCTGGTGGTTGCAGTGTGGACACATTTACAAAATCTGATTTGAATTCAGTTCAGATTTTATGTGATCACACTGCTGGGAGTCTGTAGCTGATAAATGGGTTTTAAAGTACCTCTTTATGTGGCTGTGTTGAGTAAGATGTGTCTCTTGCTGTCTCCTTTCAACAGCTGTTAACACTGCAAATCTGTCGAGCTGTACTTTACATCAAATCCTCTTCATAATAAAAGCTTCAACACTTTCTTCTTTGATCTTAATTTATCAGTAATGTCAGTAAAAGTTAAGATTCTTGTGCGTCCAGGTTTGTCAGATGTGATTAGAAGATAAAAACTGACCTGAAATGACAAGTGTAACTGTGTAAGTCTGCTCCATTCAAAGCCCATTATAGTATTGTTTAAACCAGGGGTGTCAAACATGCGGCCCGTGGGCCAGATCCGGCCCGCCAAGGGGTCCAATCCGGCCCACTTTCCTTCCTGTGTTCTTTTCCTTCCTACCGTCCTTTGTTCCTTTCTTCCTTCCTTTCATCTGTCCTTCCTACCTTCCTATTTTCCTTTCTTCCTTCCATCTGTCCTTCCTACCTTCCTATTTTCCTTTCTTTGTTCCTTCCTTCCTTTCCTTTTCTTCCTTCTGTCCTTCCTCCCTTTCTTCCTTCTGTCCTTCCTCCCTATCTTCCTTCTGTCCTTCCTCCCTTTCTTCCTTCTGTCCTTCCTACCTTTATTCCTTCTGTCCTTCCTCCCTTTCTTCCTTCTGTCCTTCCTCCCTTTCTTCCTTCTGTCCTTCCTCCCTTTCTTCCTTCTGTCCTTCCTCCCTTTCTTCCTTCTGTCCTTCCTACCTTTATTCCTTCTGTCCTTCCTCTCTTTTTCCTTCCTTCTTTCCTTCCATCTGTCCTTCCTACCTTTATTCCTTCTGTCCTTCCTCCCTTTCTTCCTTCTGTACTTCCTTCCATCTGTCTTTCCTACCTTTCTTCCCTCCTTCCTTTTGCCTGTCTTTCCTTCCTTCCCTTCTTATTTCCTCCCTCTCTTCCTTCTGTCCTTCCTTCCTTTCTTCCTTCTGCCTTTCCTCCCTTTCTTCCTTCTGTCCTTCCTCCCTTTATTCCTTCTGTCCTTCCTCCCTTTCTTCTTTCCTTCCATCTGTCTTTCCTACCTTTCTTCCCTCCTTCCTTTTGTCTGTCTTTCCTTCCTTCCCTTCTTATTTCCTTCCTTCCTTCCTTCCTTCCTTCTTTCCCTCCATCTTTTTAATGATCCGGCCCACATGAGATCAAATTGGTCTGTATGTGACCCTTGAATGAAAATGAGTTTGACACCTCTGGTTTAAACACTACATTATAAACTTATTGCTCGGCATGTTGGTAATAAAAATTAAAGTCATGTAAGGAATGTAAGTTTGCGAGCTGTTCTGGGTTGAAGCAGATTCTTTTGAGAGTATTTGTGAGTTGTGAGTTCTGGTCAATATAAACAAAAAAAACAAAAAAAAACCCAAAACATCTGTGTGCCATTAATATTTTGGAACAAGTCTTATTGCTTAGAAACGGAGAAGAAAATAGAAAATATGAGTCCATTGTGTTGCAGGGGCATCTGTGAGACTTTTGAGTAACATGAGAAATACTGCAAAAGGTCAATCAGTGCAAGTGCAACAGTTGAAGAGGGAACAATATGGCTGTTTCACCCTCGAGAGGAGCTCCTGCACTGTAGGGCTGGGCAATTAATCGAAAAATCATCGAAACCGACATTTAGAAACTCTAATCGACTTAATCTTGCTCATGTCAGTTAATCGTGGTGTTCACTGTTGCCATGGCAGCAAAGGTTGCATATGTTTAAAGGAGTTTGAAAAATTGTCTCCAGTGATCATTTGAACCCAAACCAAGTAAACTAGACATTAACCTCAGCTTAGTCACACCTTAACCTTCCTGTTGTCCTCGAGTCAAGGGAGGGAGGGTGGAAAGGAAGGAAGGAAGGAAGGAAAGGAGGGAGGAAGGGAGGAAGGAAGAAGGAAGGGAGGGAGGAAGGAAGGAAGAAGGAAAGAAAGGAGGGAGGGAGAAAGGACGAAAGAAGGAAAGGAAGGAGGGAGCGAGAGGAGGAAGGGAGGAAAGGAAAGAAGGAAGGGAGGAAAGGAAGGAAGGACAGAGGAAAGAAGGAACAGTCAAAACAGACGTGGTGAATTTGACCCGGGCGGACAACAGGAAGATTAAAACATCTTTATTTTCACTCCCTAAAGATACTCATGTGTGAGGGCAGCAGTGGAAAATACTAAAGAAACTGTGAAAATACATCATTGTTCATCAAGGGTGGAGATAATCGTTCATTAATCGTAATCGAAGTTAAAAGTTCAATTAATCGTGATTTTGATTTTTGCCATAATCGCCCAGCCCTACTGCACTGTCTCTCAAAAACAACAGGAACATAATGAGATGCGAGGGTGCAGTTTGAGAGAGAGAGAGAGAGAGAGAGAGAGAGAGAGAGAGAGAGAGAGAGAGAGGAGAGAGAGAGAGACAGAGAGAGAGAGACAGACAGAGTGAGATAGAGAGAGAGAGAGAGAGAGGAGAGAGAGAGAGAGAGTGAGACAGAGAGAGGAGAGAGAGAGAGAGAGAGAGAGAGATAGAGAGAGAGACAGAGAGAGAGACAGACAGAGAGAGGAGAGAGAGAGAGAGACAGACAGAGTGAGATAGAGAGAGAGAGACAGACAGAGTGAGATAGAGAGAGGAGAGAGAGAGAGAGAGACAGAGAGAGGAGAGAGAGAGACAGAGAGAGAGAGATAGAGAGAGAGACAGAGAGAGGAGAGAGAGAGAGAGACAGACAGAGAGAGACAGACAGAGTGAGATAGAGAGAGAGAGAGATAGAGAGAGAGAGACAGACAGAGAGAGACAGAGAGAGGAGAGAGAGAGAGAGTGAGACAGAGAGAGGAGAGAGAGAGAGAGAGAGAGACAGAGAGAGAGAGACAGACAGAGTGAGATAGAGAGAGAGAGAGAGAGAGAGAGAGAGAGAGAGAGAGAGAGAGAGAGAGAGAGAGAGAGAGAGAGAGAGAGAGAGAGGAACAGGGGATAAATTTAGACTGTGGTCTTGGAGAGCTTGAGACCTAATAGCTCCATGTGGTCTGGCTGGTTGGCCACTAAACCCAGCAGATAGACAGGAGTGGAAACCTCAGACCCTGACACATAAAACACATTTCAGATGTCAGAAGTTGCTCTGTTGCTTCCTGTCTTCTTTTCCTTCCTTCCTTCCTTCCTTCCTTCCATCTGTCCTTCCTCAAAAACAACACCCAGCAGATAGACAGGAGTGGAAACCTCAGACCCTGACACATAAAACACATTCTGAGTAAATGGACTGAGCCTCAACTCGTCACCGTGTGTGGTGTTTGCTGTCAGAAGTTGCTTCCTGTCTTCTTTTCCTTCCTTCTGTCCTTCCTCCCTTTCTTTCCGTCCTTCGTTCCTCACATTTTTCTTCCCTGTCTTCTTTTCCTTCCTTCCTCCCACCATTTCTTCCTTCCTTCCATCTGTCCTTACTTCCTCCCTTTCTTTCTTTTTTCCTTCTTTCCGTCCTTCGTTCCTTCCATCTTTCCTCCCCGTCTTCTTTTCCTTTCTTCCTTCCTTCCTCCCTGCCTTTCTTCCTTCCTTCCTCCCACCATTTCTTCCTTCCTTCCATCTGTCCTTCCTGTCTTCTTTTCCTTCCTTCTGTCCTTCCTCTCTTTCTTTTTTCCTTCTTTCCTTCCATCTTTCTTCCCTGTCTTCTATTCCTTCCTTCCTTCCTTCCTCCCACCATTTCTTCCTTCCTTCCATCTGTCCTTCCTTCCTCCCCTTCATTCTTTTTTCCTTCTTTCCTTCCTTCATTCCTTCCATCTTTCCTTCCTGTCTTCTTTTCCTTCCTTCCTTCCTCTCTTTCTATTTTCCTTCTTTCCTTCTTTCTTTCCTTCCTGTCTTCTTTTCCTTCCTTCCTTCTTTCCTCCCTGCCTTTCTTCCTTCCTTCCTCCCACCATTTCTTCCTTCCTTCCATCTGTCCTTCCTCAAAAACAACACAAATCGTGACCGTGTGTGGTGTTAGTTGTCAGAAGTTGCTCTGAGGGGAGGGAGAGGAAGAGGGAGAGGAAGAGGGAGAGGGAGAGGGAGGGGGGGGGGGTGAGCAGAGAGGTTAAGACAGGTGAATCTACCTCTTTAAGGTGGTCTGCGCTGCCCCAGGAGGCTGATCTCTGGTGAGGACTTCCCTGTTCTGCTCCCTCATCAATCCAGAGACCTGGAGTCTGAGAGAAAACACAGAAACATACAAGCTGAGTGACACATAATCATATGTTACACAACTCTTTATTCTTCCCCTCTGACACACACACACAACTTTTAAATCCCGGTGCATAAACACGTCCATTGTGTGTGTGTGAACCTCAAAGATATTCAAATAAAATAAGATTACATCATCATCCCTTTAAAGCCTGAGATTAACTAACCTGCAGTTTCTACAATGTGTTTAAGCAGCAGGGTTGTTTACAGACATCAGACAAACTGAAAAAGGGTCACAGATGTATTCAGAGCTTGTTGAGTCCTGCACCAAATCAACATATATATATATATAAATATATATATATATACCCATCGGGAGTTGTGTGTGTATCCTATGAAACACCACCTAAAACCAGGGGGGTCAAACATGCGGCCCGAGGGCCAGAACCGGCCCGCTGAGGGGTGAAATCCGGCCCCACTTTCCTTCCTGTGTTATTTTCCTTCCTTTCTTTAATCTGTCCTTTCTTCCTTTCTTCCATCTGTCCTTCCTTCCATCTATCCTTCCTTCCTTTCTTCCATCTGTCCTTCCTTCCATCTATCCTTCCTTCCTTTCTTCCATCTGTCCTTCCTTCCTTCCTTCCATCTATCCTTCCTTGCTTTCTTCCATCTGTCCTTCCTTCCTTCCTTCCATCTATCCTTCCTTCCTTTCTTCCATCTGTCCTTCCTTCCTTCCATCTGTCCTTCCTTCCTTCCTTCCATCTGTCCTTCCTTCTTTCATTCCTTCCATCTATCCTTCCTTTCTTCCTTCCTTCTGGCTATCCTTCCTTCCTTCCTTCCTTCCTTCTCTCTGTCCTTCCTTCCTTCCTTCCATCTATCCTTCCTTCCTTTCTTCCATCTGTCCTTCCTTCCTTCCTTCCATCTGTCCTTCCTTCCTTTCTTCCATCTGTCCTTCCTTCTTTCATTCCTTCCATCTATCCTTCCTTTCTTCCTTCCTTCCTTCCTTCCTTCCCTCTGTCCTTCCTACCTTTCTTCCCTCCTTCCTTCTGTCTATCCTTCCTTCCTTCCTTCTCTCTGTCCTTCCTACCTTTCTTCCCTCCTTCCTTTTGTCTGTCTTTCCTTCCTTCCATCTGTCCTTCTTTCCTTCCATCTTTTTAATGATCCGGCCCACATGAGATCAAATTGGTCTGTATGTGGCCCTTGAATGAAAATGAGTTTGACTCCTCTGATTTAAACACTCGCTGTGAAGTCACTCAGGATGTGAGCATCAACCTAAAAATATCTAAAAATGTAAAAACTGTTTGGATAAAAAAGGAGTTGAGGAAGATATGATTGTCTGAAATGCAATAATGAGTGCCGTGTGTCTAAAAAAGTAAAATCTGGAATCAATGAAAAAGGCGGAAAACATTCATGAGATGAGATACGATCCCTGAGGGGAAGAAAAGCTGCTTTCAACAGGAAACACAGTCATAGCATGTTTGATTGCTTCCATTAGTGAGATGAGTTAAGATAAATACATCTGGGAAAGGACACTAACACACAGACAGCCAGCCAGGACATACCTAAATAACCATTATCACCATTTTACTAACCCTAAGCCAAAATATACCAGGGGTGTCAAACATGCGGCCCGTGGGCCAGAACCGGCCCGCCGAGGGGTGCTATCCGGCCCACTTTCCTTCCTGTCTTTTTTTCCTCCCTTCCTTCCTTCCTTCTGTCCTTCCTCCCTTTCTTTTTTCCTTCTTTCATTCCTTCCATCTTTCCTACCTGTCTTCTTTTCCTTCCTTCCTTTTCCTTCCTTTGTTCCTTCCTGTCTTTTTTTCCTTCCTTCCTTCCTGCCTCCCTGCCTTTCTTCCTTCCTTCCTCCCTTCCTCCCTTTCTTTCTTTTTTCCTTCTTTCCGTCCTTCGTTCCTTCCTTCCTTCCTTCCTCCCACCCTTTTTCATTCCTTCCTTCTGTCCTTACTTCCTCCCTGTCTTTCTTTTTTCCTTCCGTCCTTCCTGTGTTCTTTTCCTTCCTTCCTTCCTTCCTTCCTTCCTTCCTCCCTGCCTTTCTTCCTTCCTTCCTCCTACAAGCACTGAGAAGCCAGGACATACCTAAATAACCATTATCACCATTTTACAATCTAAACATAGCTCAAGGAAATAATTACAGTCTGTCAGACATCATATAGTTACTTTATAACTGTGAGCTGCAGGTTTACAGGGACTTTACCGCCAGCTAGTTTTCAGCCACTTTGAAGCTTCTAGAAACTCTATAAATCACCATTAAGCCTATATTAGACCAGGGGTGTCAAACATGCGGCCCGTGGGCCAGAACCGGCCCGCCGAGGGGTGCTATCCGGCCCATGTTGAAAAAAGACAGGATCCTGTCTTTTTTCCTCCCTTCCTTCCTTCTGTCCTTCCTCCCTTTCTTTCTTCCTTCTTTCATTCCTTCCATCTTTCCTTCCTGTCTTCTTTTCCTTCCTTCTTTCTGTCCTTCCTCCCTTTCTTTCTTTCTTTCTTCCTTCGTTCCTTCCATCTTTCCTCCATGTCTTCTTTTCCTTCCTTCCTTCCTCCCTCCCTGCCTGCCTTTCTTCCTTCCTTCCATCTGTCCTTCCTTCCTTTTTTTCTTCCTCCCACCCTTTTTTCCTTCCTTCCTTCTGTCCTTACTTCCTCCCTGTCTTTCTTTTTTCCTTCCTTCCTTTGTTCCTTCCGTCCTTCCTGTCTTCTTTTCCTTCCTTCCATCTGTCCTTCCCCTTCTTACCGTCCGTCCTTCCTTCCTTCCTTTTTTCTTCCTCCCACCCTTTTTTCCTTCCTTCCTTCCTTCCTCCCTCCCTGCCTTTCTTCCTTCCTTCCTCCCACCATTTCTTCCTTCCTTCCTTTCTTTCTTTCTTCCTTTGTTCCTTCTGTCCTTCCTTCCCTTATTTTCCTTCCTCCCACCATTTCTTCCTTCCTTCCTTCCTTTGGTCCTTCCGTCCTTCCTTCCCTTCTTTTCCTTCCCTTCTTTCCTCCTTCCTCCCTTTCTTTTTTCCATCTTTCCTCCCTGCCTTTCTTCCTTCCTCCCTGCCTTTCTTCCTTCCTTCCTCCCACCATTTCTTCCTTCCTTCCTTACTTTCTTTCTTCCTCCCTTTCTTTCTTTTTTCCTTCTTTCCGTCCTTCGTTCCTTCCTTCCTTTTTTCCTTCCTTCCTCCCTGTCTTTCTTATTTCCTTCCTTCCTTCCTCCCTGTCTTTCTTTTTTCCTTCCTTCCTTCCTTTGTTCCTCCCTTCTTCTCCTTCCTTCCTCCTCCATACTCTACTATAATTAGCAGAGTGGTGCAACAGTACAGCGCTAGTAGTGACAGACTCACCACGAGGTCAATGAGTCTACAGACATTTCTGTTTGTTTCCTTCCTTCCATCTTTCTTTCCTGTCTTCTTTTCCTTCCTTCCTTCCTTCTGTCCTTCCTCCCTTTCTTTCTATCTTTTTTCCTTCTTTCCTCCCTTTCTTTTTTCCATCTTTCCTCCCTGCCTTTCTTCCTTCCTTCCTCCCACCATTTCTTCCTTCCTTCCCTCTGTCCTTCCTTCCTCCCTTTCTTTCTTTTTTCCTTCTTTCCGTCCTTCGTTCCTTCCATCTTTCTTCTCTGTCTTCTTTTCCTTCCTTCCTCCCTGCCTTTCTTCCTTCCTTCCTCCCACCCTTTTTTCCTTCCTTTTTTTCCTTCCTTCCTCCCTGTCTTTCTTTTTCCTTACTTCCTTCCTTTGTTCCTTCCGTCCTTCCTTCCCTTCCTCCCTGTCTTTCTTTTTTCCTTCCTTCCTTCCTTCCTTCCTTCCTTCCTCCCTGTCTTTCTTTTTCCTTCCTTCCTTCCTTTGTTCCTTCCGTCCTTCCTTCCTTCCTCCTCCATTACTCTACTATAATTAGCAGCGTGTGCAACAGTACAGCGCTAGTAGTGATCGACTCACCACGAGGTCAATGAGTCTACAGACATTTCTGTTTGTTTTGTTCCTTCCATCTTTCCTTCCTGTCTTGTTTTTCCTCCCTTCCTTCCTTCCTTCCTTCCTCCCTTTCTTTCTTTTTTTCCTTCTTTCCGTCCTTCGTTTCGTTCGTTCCTTCCTTTTTTCCTTCCTCCCACCCTGCCTTTCTTCCTTCCTTCCTCCCTTTCTTTCTTTTTTTTCTTCCTCCCACCCCTTTTTTCCTTCCTTCCTTCCTCCCTGTCTTTCTTTTTTCCTTCCATCGTTCCATCCTTCTTTTCTCCTTCCCTTCCATCTGTCCTTCCTCCCTTTCTTTTTTCCTTCTTTCCTTCCTGTCTTCTTTTCCTTCCTTCCTTCCTTCCTCCCTGCCTTCCTTCCTTCCTTCCTCCCACCATTTCTTCCTTCCTTCCATCTGTCCTTCCTTCCTTCCTTTTTTTCCTTCCTCTCACCCTTTTTTCCTTCCTTCCCTCCCTGTCTTTCTTTTTCCTTCCTTCCTTCCTTCCTTCCTTCCTCCTCCATACTCTACTATAATTAGCAGCGTGTGTAACAGTACAGCGCAAGTAGTGACAGACTCACCACGAGGTCAATGAGTCTACAGACATTTCTGTTTGTTAGCACACCAGTAAGGAAACATCTGATATACAAAACATTCCCTACCAGAGACCCATAGCGGCGGTTGTGTCTCACAGAACGTGTCTTTTAGACTTCCAACTGCATAAACAAGGAAACTGTTTAAGTTATGTAAATATATGCAAAAAGAGAAAACAGACTGAGGATGTTTCATAGGGTCGTCTGAAACCACATACTTCCTCTTCATTATGCATATCAACAGTTCCTCTGGTGCTCAAACAACTCTTCAAACATCTGACGTGTGTTTTATGGTCTTGCACACAGTAGTACGAATCATCTTAAATGTCACTGTCTTCATAGTGGACCGCGTTTGACCTCATGCAAAACAGAAAAACCTCTATGGCTTCCCCCCCTCCCCCAACTCCCTCCCTCCCTCCCTCCCTCCCTCCCTCACCGACTAACGCACAAGCCTTTCCCTATCATATGGAATATCACACTGTGAATAATGAGGAACACCCGTGAAGCCGTTTGCGCTGGCTGGCTTGCTGGCACTGCCCTCCACCCCCCCCCCCCCCCCCCCGACCCCACCACCCCCCCTCCACCCCTCCCTTACCCCTCGTCCCCCCCCCCCGTCTCTACCCTGAAAAAGGACAGCGAATTAAATGGGTGCTTGTGCTCTCATAAAAGGGACTACTGTGCTTGGGCCACGCTGGATGGCAGATGTGTAGCTAGCCTTTAGCATTAGCATTTTGTGCATGGCCCTATTGAATGGTTGGCGCTGTTTG
>NC_070587.1:36895068-36931704 GCF_027409825.1 Scomber japonicus | reverse complement strand
CTACTACGATTCATTCTACTACGATTCATTCTACTACGATTCACTCTACTACGATTCATTCTACTACGATTCATTCTACTACGATTCATTCTACTACGATTCACTCTACTACGATTCATTCTACTACGATTCATTCTACTACGATTCATTCTACTACGATTCATTCTACTACGATTCATTCTACTACGATTCATTCTACTACGATTCACTCTACTACGATTCATTCTACTACGATTCATTCTACTACGATTCATTCTACTACGATTCATTCTACTACGATTCATTCTACTACGATTCATTCTACTACGATTCATTCTACTACGATTCATTCTACTACGATTCATTCTACTACGATTCACTCTACTACGATTCACTCTACTACGATTCATTCTACTACGATTCATTCTACTACGATTCACTCTACTACGATTCATTCTACTACGATTCACTCTACTACGATTCATTCTACTACGATTCATTCTACTACGATTCACTCTACTACGATTCATTCTACTACGATTCACTCTACTACGATTCATTCTACTACGATTCATTCTACTACGATTCATTCTACTACGATTCATTCTACTACGATTCATTCTACTACGATTCATTCTACTACGATTCACTCTACTACGATTCATTCTACTACGATTCACTCTACTACGATTCACTCTACTACGATTCACTCTACTACGATTCATTCTACTACGATTCACTCTACTACGATTCATTCTACTACGATTCATTCTACTACGATTCACTCTACTACGATTCATTCTACTACGATTCACTCTACTACGATTCACTCTACTACGATTCACTCTACTACGATTCACTCTACTACGATTCACTCTACTACGATTCACTCTACTACGATTCATTCTACTACGATTCACTCTACTACGATTCATTCTACTACGATTCATTCTACTACGATTCATTCTACTACGATTCATTCTACTACGATTCACTCTACTACGATTCACTCTACTACGATTCATTCTACTACGATTCATTCTACTACGATTCACTCTACTACGATTCATTCTACTACGATTCATTCTACTACGATTCACTCTACTACGATTCATTCTACTACGATTCACTCTACTACGATTCATTCTACTACGATTCACTCTACTACGATTCATTCTACTACGATTCACTCTACTACGATTCATTCTACTACGATTCATTCTACTACGATTCACTCTACTACGATTCATTCTACTACGATTCATTCTACTACGATTCATTCTACTACGATTCACTCTACTACGATTCATTCTACTACGATTCATTCTACTACGATTCATTCTACTACGATTCATTCTACTACGATTCACTCTACTACGATTCACTCTACTACGATTCACTCTACTACGATTCACTCTACTACGATTCATTCTACTACGATTCATTCTACTACGATTCACTCTACTACGATTCACTCTACTACGATTCACTCTACTACGATTCATTCTACTACGATTCATTCTACTACGATTCACTCTACTACGATTCACTCTACTACGATTCACTCTACTACGATTCATTCTACTACGATTCATTCTACTACGATTCATTCTACTACGATTCATTCTACTACGATTCACTCTACTACGATTCATTCTACTACGATTCACTCTACTACGATTCACTCTACTACGATTCACTCTACTACGATTCATTCTACTACGATTCATTCTACTACGATTCATTCTACTACGATTCATTCTACTACGATTCACTCTACTACGATTCATTCTACTACGATTCACTCTACTACGATTCATTCTACTACGATTCACTCTACTACGATTCATTCTACTACGATTCACTCTACTACGATTCATTCTACTACGATTCATTCTACTACGATTCATTCTACTACGATTCATTCTACTACGATTCATTCTACTACGATTCATTCTACTACGATTCATTCTACTACGATTCATTCTACTACGATTCACTCTACTACGATTCACTCTACTACGATTCATTCTACTACGATTCACTCTACTACGATTCACTCTACTACGATTCATTCTACTACGATTCACTCTACTACGATTCATTCTACTACGATTCATTCTACTACGATTCATTCTACTACGATTCATTCTACTACGATTCATTCTACTACGATTCATTCTACTACGATTCATTCTACTACGATTCACTCTACTACGATTCACTCTACTACGATTCATTCTACTACGATTCATTCTACTACGATTCATTCTACTACGATTCACTCTACTACGATTCATTCTACTACGATTCATTCTACTACGATTCACTCTACTACGATTCATTCTACTACGATTCATTCTACTACGATTCATTCTACTACGATTCATTCTACTACGATTCACTCTACTACGATTCACTCTACTACGATTCATTCTACTACGATTCATTCTACTACGATTCATTCTACTACGATTCACTCTACTACGATTCATTCTACTACGATTCACTCTACTACGATTCATTCTACTACGATTCACTCTACTACGATTCATTCTACTACGATTCATTCTACTACGATTCACTCTACTACGATTCACTCTACTACGATTCACTCTACTACGATTCATTCTACTACGATTCATTCTACTACGATTCATTCTACTACGATTCATTCTACTACGATTCATTCTACTACGATTCATTCTACTACGATTCATTCTACTACGATTCATTCTACTACGATTCACTCTACTACGATTCACTCTACTACGATTCACTCTACTACGATTCATTCTACTACGATTCATTCTACTACGATTCATTCTACTACGATTCATTCTACTACGATTCATTCTACTACGATTCACTCTACTACGATTCATTCTACTACGATTCATTCTACTACGATTCATTCTACTACGATTCATTCTACTACGATTCACTCTACTACGATTCATTCTACTACGATTCACTCTACTACGATTCACTCTACTACGATTCACTACGATTCATTCTACTACGATTCATTCTACTACGATTCACTCTACTACGATTCATTCTACTACGATTCATTCTACTACGATTCATTCTACTACGATTCATTCTACTACGATTCACTCTACTACGATTCACTCTACTACGATTCACTCTACTACGATTCATTCTACTACGATTCATTCTACTACGATTCATTCTACTACGATTCACTCTACTACGATTCACTCTACTACGATTCACTCTACTACGATTCATTCTACTACGATTCATTCTACTACGATTCATTCTACTACGATTCATTCTACTACGATTCATTCTACTACGATTCATTCTACTACGATTCATTCTACTACGATTCATTCTACTACGATTCACTCTACTACGATTCATTCTACTACGATTCATTCTACTACGATTCATTCTACTACGATTCATTCTACTACGATTCATTCTACTACGATTCACTCTACTACGATTCACTCTACTACGATTCATTCTACTACGATTCATTCTACTACGATTCATTCTACTACGATTCACTCTACTACGATTCATTCTACTACGATTCACTCTACTACGATTCACTCTACTACGATTCACTCTACTACGATTCATTCTACTACGATTCACTCTACTACGATTCACTCTACTACGATTCATTCTACTACGATTCACTCTACTACGATTCACTCTACTACGATTCACTCTACTACGATTCATTCTACTACGATTCACTCTACTACGATTCACTCTACTACGATTCATTCTACTACGATTCATTCTACTACGATTCATTCTACTACGATTCATTCTACTACGATTCACTCTACTACGATTCACTCTACTACGATTCACTCTACTACGATTCATTCTACTACGATTCATTCTACTACGATTCATTCTACTACGATTCATTCTACTACGATTCACTCTACTACGATTCACTCTACTACGATTCACTCTACTACGATTCATTCTACTACGATTCATTCTACTACGATTCACTCTACTACGATTCATTCTACTACGATTCACTCTACTACGATTCACTCTACTACGATTCATTCTACTACGATTCATTCTACTACGATTCATTCTACTACGATTCATTCTACTACGATTCACTCTACTACGATTCACTCTACTACGATTCACTCTACTACGATTCATTCTACTACGATTCATTCTACTACGATTCATTCTACTACGATTCACTCTACTACGATTCATTCTACTACGATTCATTCTACTACGATTCATTCTACTACGATTCACTCTACTACGATTCATTCTACTACGATTCACTCTACTACGATTCATTCTACTACGATTCATTCTACTACGATTCATTCTACTACGATTCATTCTACTACGATTCATTCTACTACGATTCATTCTACTACGATTCACTCTACTACGATTCATTCTACTACGATTCATTCTACTACGATTCATTCTACTACGATTCATTCTACTACGATTCATTCTACTACGATTCATTCTACTACGATTCATTCTACTACGATTCATTCTACTACGATTCATTCTACTACGATTCACTACGATTCACTCTACTACGATTCATTCTACTACGATTCACTCTACTACGATTCATTCTACTACGATTCATTCTACTACGATTCATTCTACTACGATTCATTCTACTACGATTCACTCTACTACGATTCATTCTACTACGATTCACTCTACTACGATTCATTCTACTACGATTCATTCTACTACGATTCATTCTACTACGATTCATTCTACTACGATTCACTCTACTACGATTCATTCTACTACGATTCATTCTACTACGATTCACTCTACTACGATTCATTCTACTACGATTCACTCTACTACGATTCATTCTACTACGATTCATTCTACTACGATTCACTCTACTACGATTCACTCTACTACGATTCACTCTACTACGATTCACTCTACTACGATTCATTCTACTACGATTCATTCTACTACGATTCATTCTACTACGATTCATTCTACTACGATTCATTCTACTACGATTCATTCTACTACGATTCATTCTACTACGATTCATTCTACTACGATTCATTCTACTACGATTCATTCTACTACGATTCACTACGATTCACTCTACTACGATTCATTCTACTACGATTCACTCTACTACGATTCATTCTACTACGATTCATTCTACTACGATTCACTCTACTACGATTCACTCTACTACGATTCACTCTACTACGATTCATTCTACTACGATTCACTCTACTACGATTCACTCTACTACGATTCATTCTACTACGATTCATTCTACTACGATTCATTCTACTACGATTCATTCTACTACGATTCATTCTACTACGATTCATTCTACTACGATTCACTCTACTACGATTCATTCTACTACGATTCACTCTACTACGATTCATTCTACTACGATTCATTCTACTACGATTCACTCTACTACGATTCATTCTACTACGATTCATTCTATTACGATTCACTCTACTACGATTCACTCTACTACGATTCATTCTACTACGATTCATTCTACTACGATTCATTCTACTACGATTCACTCTACTACGATTCATTCTACTACGATTCACTCTACTACGATTCATTCTACTACGATTCACTCTACTACGATTCATTCTACTACGATTCATTCTACTACGATTCATTCTACTACGATTCACTCTACTACGATTCACTCTACTACGATTCATTCTACTACGATTCACTCTACTACGATTCACTCTACTACGATTCATTCTACTACGATTCACTCTACTACGATTCACTCTACTACGATTCATTCTACTACGATTCATTCTACTACGATTCATTCTACTACGATTCATTCTACTACGATTCATTCTACTACGATTCATTCTACTACGATTCATTCTACTACGATTCACTCTACTACGATTCACTCTACTACGATTCACTCTACTACGATTCACTCTACTACGATTCATTCTACTACGATTCACTCTACTACGATTCACTCTACTACGATTCATTCTACTACGATTCATTCTACTACGATTCACTCTACTACGATTCATTCTACTACGATTCACTCTACTACGATTCATTCTACTACGATTCACTCTACTACGATTCATTCTACTACGATTCACTCTACTACGATTCACTCTACTACGATTCACTCTACTACGATTCATTCTACTACGATTCATTCTACTACGATTCATTCTACTACGATTCATTCTACTACGATTCACTCTACTACGATTCACTCTACTACGATTCATTCTACTACGATTCATTCTACTACGATTCATTCTACTACGATTCATTCTACTACGATTCATTCTACTACGATTCATTCTACTACGATTCACTCTACTACGATTCACTCTACTACGATTCATTCTACTACGATTCATTCTACTACGATTCACTCTACTACGATTCATTCTACTACGATTCACTCTACTACGATTCATTCTACTACGATTCATTCTACTACGATTCATTCTACTACGATTCACTCTACTACGATTCACTCTACTACGATTCATTCTACTACGATTCATTCTACTACGATTCATTCTACTACGATTCACTCTACTACGATTCATTCTACTACGATTCATTCTACTACGATTCATTCTACTACGATTCATTCTACTACGATTCATTCTACTACGATTCATTCTACTACGATTCACTCTACTACGATTCATTCTACTACGATTCATTCTACTACGATTCATTCTACTACGATTCATTCTACTACGATTCACTCTACTACGATTCATTCTACTACGATTCATTCTACTACGATTCATTCTACTACGATTCATTCTACTACGATTCACTCTACTACGATTCATTCTACTACGATTCATTCTACTACGATTCACTCTACTACGATTCACTCTACTACGATTCATTCTACTACGATTCATTCTACTACGATTCATTCTACTACGATTCATTCTACTACGATTCATTCTACTACGATTCATTCTACTACGATTCATTCTACTACGATTCATTCTACTACGATTCACTGTACTACGATTCATTCTACTACGATTCACTCTACTACGATTCACTCTACTACGATTCATTCTACTACGATTCATTCTACTACGATTCATTCTACTACGATTCATTCTACTACGATTCATTCTACTACGATTCACTCTACTACGATTCACTCTACTACGATTCACTCTACTACGATTCACTCTACTACGATTCATTCTACTACGATTCATTCTACTACGATTCACTCTACTACGATTCATTCTACTACGATTCACTCTACTACGATTCATTCTACTACGATTCATTCTACTACGATTCATTCTACTACGATTCATTCTACTACGATTCACTCTACTACGATTCATTCTACTACGATTCATTCTACTACGATTCATTCTACTACGATTCATTCTACTACGATTCATTCTACTACGATTCATTCTACTACGATTCACTCTACTACGATTCATTCTACTACGATTCACTCTACTACGATTCACTCTACTACGATTCATTCTACTACGATTCATTCTACTACGATTCACTCTACTACGATTCATTCTACTACGATTCATTCTACTACGATTCATTCTACTACGATTCACTCTACTACGATTCACTCTACTACGATTCATTCTACTACGATTCATTCTACTACGATTCATTCTACTACGATTCATTCTACTACGATTCATTCTACTACGATTCATTCTACTACGATTCATTCTACTACGATTCACTCTACTACGATTCATTCTACTACGATTCACTCTACTACGATTCATTCTACTACGATTCACTCTACTACGATTCATTCTACTACGATTCACTCTACTACGATTCACTCTACTACGATTCACTCTACTACGATTCATTCTACTACGATTCACTCTACTACGATTCATTCTACTACGATTCACTCTACTACGATTCACTCTACTACGATTCACTCTACTACGATTCATTCTACTACGATTCACTCTACTACGATTCACTCTACTACGATTCATTCTACTACGATTCATTCTACTACGATTCATTCTACTACGATTCATTCTACTACGATTCACTCTACTACGATTCACTCTACTACGATTCACTCTACTACGATTCACTCTACTACGATTCATTCTACTACGATTCATTCTACTACGATTCATTCTACTACGATTCACTCTACTACGATTCACTCTACTACGATTCACTCTACTACGATTCACTACGATTCATTCTACTACGATTCACTCTACTACGATTCACTCTACTACGATTCATTCTACTACGATTCATTCTACTACGATTCATTCTACTACGATTCACTCTACTACGATTCACTCTACTACGATTCACTCTACTACGATTCATTCTACTACGATTCATTCTACTACGATTCATTCTACTACGATTCATTCTACTACGATTCATTCTACTACGATTCATTCTACTACGATTCATTCTACTACGATTCATTCTACTACGATTCACTCTACTACGATTCATTCTACTACGATTCATTCTACTACGATTCACTCTACTACGATTCATTCTACTACGATTCATTCTACTACGATTCATTCTACTACGATTCATTCTACTACGATTCACTCTACTACGATTCATTCTACTACGATTCATTCTACTACGATTCATTCTACTACGATTCATTCTACTACGATTCTTTCTACTACGATTCACTCTACTACGATTCATTCTACTACGATTCACTCTACTACGATTCATTCTACTACGATTCACTCTACTACGATTCATTCTACTACGATTCATTCTACTACGATTCATTCTACTACGATTCACTCTACTACGATTCATTCTACTACGATTCATTCTACTACGATTCATTCTACTACGATTCACTCTACTACGATTCATTCTACTACGATTCACTCTACTACGATTCATTCTACTACGATTCACTCTACTACGATTCACTCTACTACGATTCATTCTACTACGATTCATTCTACTACGATTCTTTCTACTACGATTCACTCTACTACGATTCACTCTACTACGATTCATTCTACTACGATTCACTCTACTACGATTCATTCTACTACGATTCATTCTACTACGATTCACTCTACTACGATTCACTCTACTACGATTCATTCTACTACGATTCACTCTACTACGATTCACTCTACTACGATTCATTCTACTACGATTCATTCTACTACGATTCACTCTACTACGATTCATTCTACTACGATTCACTCTACTACGATTCATTCTACTACGATTCACTCTACTACGATTCACTCTACTACGATTCATTCTACTACGATTCACTCTACTACGATTCATTCTACTACGATTCACTCTACTACGATTCATTCTACTACGATTCACTCTACTACGATTCATTCTACTACGATTCATTCTACTACGATTCACTCTACTACGATTCACTCTACTACGATTCACTCTACTACGATTCATTCTACTACGATTCATTCTACTACGATTCATTCTACTACGATTCATTCTACTACGATTCATTCTACTACGATTCATTCTACTACGATTCACTCTACTACGATTCATTCTACTACGATTCACTCTACTACGATTCACTCTACTACGATTCACTCTACTACGATTCATTCTACTACGATTCATTCTACTACGATTCACTCTACTACGATTCATTCTACTACGATTCATTCTACTACGATTCATTCTACTACGATTCATTCTACTACGATTCACTCTACTACGATTCACTCTACTACGATTCACTCTACTACGATTCATTCTACTACGATTCACTCTACTACGATTCATTCTACTACGATTCATTCTACTACGATTCATTCTACTACGATTCACTCTACTACGATTCACTCTACTACGATTCATTCTACTACGATTCATTCTACTACGATTCATTCTACTACGATTCATTCTACTACGATTCATTCTACTACGATTCACTCTACTACGATTCATTCTACTACGATTCATTCTACTACGATTCATTCTACTACGATTCATTCTACTACGATTCACTCTACTACGATTCACTCTACTACGATTCATTCTACTACGATTCATTCTACTACGATTCATTCTACTACGATTCACTCTACTACGATTCACTCTACTACGATTCATTCTACTACGATTCATTCTACTACGATTCATTCTACTACGATTCACTCTACTACGATTCATTCTACTACGATTCATTCTACTACGATTCACTCTACTACGATTCACTCTACTACGATTCATTCTACTACGATTCATTCTACTACGATTCACTCTACTACGATTCATTCTACTACGATTCATTCTACTACGATTCATTCTACTACGATTCATTCTACTACGATTCACTCTACTACGATTCACTCTACTACGATTCATTCTACTACGATTCATTCTACTACGATTCATTCTACTACGATTCACTCTACTACGATTCACTCTACTACGATTCACTCTACTACGATTCACTCTACTACGATTCACTCTACTACGATTCATTCTACTACGATTCATTCTACTACGATTCATTCTACTACGATTCATTCTACTACGATTCATTCTACTACGATTCATTCTACTACGATTCATTCTACTACGATTCATTCTACTACGATTCATTCTACTACGATTCATTCTACTACGATTCATTCTACTACGATTCACTCTACTACGATTCATTCTACTACGATTCATTCTACTACGATTCATTCTACTACGATTCATTCTACTACGATTCATTCTACTACGATTCATTCTACTACGATTCACTCTACTACGATTCACTCTACTACGATTCATTCTACTACGATTCACTCTACTACGATTCACTCTACTACGATTCACTCTACTACGATTCACTCTACTACGATTCATTCTACTACGATTCATTCTACTACGATTCATTCTACTACGATTCATTCTACTACGATTCATTCTACTACGATTCATTCTACTACGATTCATTCTACTACGATTCACTCTACTACGATTCATTCTACTACGATTCATTCTACTACGATTCATTCTACTACGATTCATTCTACTACGATTCATTCTACTACGATTCATTCTACTACGATTCACTCTACTACGATTCACTCTACTACGATTCATTCTACTACGATTCACTCTACTACGATTCACTCTACTACGATTCACTCTACTACGATTCATTCTACTACGATTCATTCTACTACGATTCATTCTACTACGATTCATTCTACTACGATTCATTCTACTACGATTCACTCTACTACGATTCACTCTACTACGATTCATTCTACTACGATTCACTCTACTACGATTCACTCTACTACGATTCATTCTACTACGATTCACTCTACTACGATTCACTCTACTACGATTCACTCTACTACGATTCATTCTACTACGATTCACTCTACTACGATTCATTCTACTACGATTCATTCTACTACGATTCATTCTACTACGATTCATTCTACTACGATTCATTCTACTACGATTCATTCTACTACGATTCATTCTACTACGATTCACTCTACTACGATTCACTCTACTACGATTCACTCTACTACGATTCACTCTACTACGATTCATTCTACTACGATTCATTCTACTACGATTCATTCTACTACGATTCATTCTACTACGATTCACTCTACTACGATTCATTCTACTACGATTCACTCTACTACGATTCATTCTACTACGATTCATTCTACTACGATTCACTCTACTACGATTCATTCTACTACGATTCATTCTACTACGATTCATTCTACTACGATTCATTCTACTACGATTCACTACGATTCATTCTACTACGATTCATTCTACTACGATTCACTCTACTACGATTCACTCTACTACGATTCATTCTACTACGATTCATTCTACTACGATTCATTCTACTACGATTCACTCTACTACGATTCATTCTACTACGATTCACTCTACTACGATTCATTCTACTACGATTCACTCTACTACGATTCATTCTACTACGATTCATTCTACTACGATTCACTCTACTACGATTCATTCTACTACGATTCACTCTACTACGATTCATTCTACTACGATTCATTCTACTACGATTCATTCTACTACGATTCATTCTACTACGATTCATTCTACTACGATTCATTCTACTACGATTCACTCTACTACGATTCACTCTACTACGATTCATTCTACTACGATTCACTCTACTACGATTCACTACGATTCATTCTACTACGATTCACTCTACTACGATTCACTACGATTCATTCTACTACGATTCATTCTACTACGATTCATTCTACTACGATTCACTCTACTACGATTCACTCTACTACGATTCATTCTACTACGATTCATTCTACTACGATTCACTCTACTACGATTCACTCTACTACGATTCATTCTACTACGATTCATTCTACTACGATTCACTCTACTACGATTCATTCTACTACGATTCACTCTACTACGATTCATTCTACTACGATTCATTCTACTACGATTCATTCTACTACGATTCACTCTACTACGATTCACTCTACTACGATTCACTCTACTACGATTCACTCTACTACGATTCATTCTACTACGATTCATTCTACTACGATTCATTCTACTACGATTCATTCTACTACGATTCACTCTACTACGATTCATTCTACTACGATTCACTCTACTACGATTCACTCTACTACGATTCATTCTACTACGATTCATTCTACTACGATTCATTCTACTACGATTCATTCTACTACGATTCACTCTACTACGATTCACTCTACTACGATTCACTCTACTACGATTCACTCTACTACGATTCATTCTACTACGATTCACTCTACTACGATTCATTCTACTACGATTCATTCTACTACGATTCACTCTACTACGATTCATTCTACTACGATTCACTCTACTACGATTCACTCTACTACGATTCATTCTACTACGATTCATTCTACTACGATTCATTCTACTACGATTCATTCTACTACGATTCATTCTACTACGATTCATTCTACTACGATTCATTCTACTACGATTCATTCTACTACGATTCATTCTACTACGATTCATTCTACTACGATTCATTCTACTACGATTCACTCTACTACGATTCACTCTACTACGATTCATTCTACTACGATTCATTCTACTACGATTCACTCTACTACGATTCATTCTACTACGATTCATTCTACTACGATTCACTCTACTACGATTCACTCTACTACGATTCACTCTACTACGATTCATTCTACTACGATTCATTCTACTACGATTCATTCTACTACGATTCATTCTACTACGATTCATTCTACTACGATTCACTCTACTACGATTCACTCTACTACGATTCATTCTACTACGATTCACTCTACTACGATTCACTCTACTACGATTCATTCTACTACGATTCACTCTACTACGATTCATTCTACTACGATTCATTCTACTACGATTCACTCTACTACGATTCACTCTACTACGATTCATTCTACTACGATTCATTCTACTACGATTCACTCTACTACGATTCATTCTACTACGATTCATTCTACTACGATTCATTCTACTACGATTCATTCTACTACGATTCATTCTACTACGATTCACTCTACTACGATTCATTCTACTACGATTCACTCTACTACGATTCATTCTACTACGATTCACTCTACTACGATTCATTCTACTACGATTCATTCTACTACGATTCACTCTACTACGATTCACTCTACTACGATTCATTCTACTACGATTCATTCTACTACGATTCATTCTACTACGATTCATTCTACTACGATTCACTCTACTACGATTCACTCTACTACGATTCATTCTACTACGATTCACTCTACTACGATTCATTCTACTACGATTCATTCTACTACGATTCATTCTACTACGATTCATTCTACTACGATTCATTCTACTACGATTCACTCTACTACGATTCACTCTACTACGATTCACTCTACTACGATTCACTCTACTACGATTCACTCTACTACGATTCATTCTACTACGATTCATTCTACTACGATTCATTCTACTACGATTCATTCTACTACGATTCATTCTACTACGATTCATTCTACTACGATTCACTCTACTACGATTCACTCTACTACGATTCATTCTACTACGATTCACTCTACTACGATTCACTCTACTACGATTCACTCTACTACGATTCATTCTACTACGATTCATTCTACTACGATTCATTCTACTACGATTCATTCTACTACGATTCATTCTACTACGATTCACTCTACTACGATTCACTCTACTACGATTCACTCTACTACGATTCATTCTACTACGATTCATTCTACTACGATTCATTCTACTACGATTCATTCTACTACGATTCATTCTACTACGATTCACTCTACTACGATTCATTCTACTACGATTCATTCTACTACGATTCATTCTACTACGATTCATTCTACTACGATTCACTCTACTACGATTCATTCTACTACGATTCACTCTACTACGATTCACTCTACTACGATTCACTCTACTACGATTCATTCTACTACGATTCATTCTACTACGATTCATTCTACTACGATTCATTCTACTACGATTCACTCTACTACGATTCATTCTACTACGATTCATTCTACTACGATTCACTCTACTACGATTCATTCTACTACGATTCACTACGATTCACTCTACTACGATTCATTCTACTACGATTCACTCTACTACGATTCATTCTACTACGATTCATTCTACTACGATTCACTCTACTACGATTCATTCTACTACGATTCACTCTACTACGATTCATTCTACTACGATTCATTCTACTACGATTCACTCTACTACGATTCATTCTACTACGATTCACTCTACTACGATTCACTCTACTACGATTCACTCTACTACGATTCATTCTACTACGATTCATTCTACTACGATTCATTCTACTACGATTCACTCTACTACGATTCATTCTACTACGATTCATTCTACTACGATTCATTCTACTACGATTCATTCTACTACGATTCATTCTACTACGATTCACTCTACTACGATTCATTCTACTACGATTCATTCTACTACGATTCATTCTACTACGATTCATTCTACTACGATTCACTCTACTACGATTCATTCTACTACGATTCATTCTACTACGATTCATTCTACTACGATTCATTCTACTACGATTCACTCTACTACGATTCACTCTACTACGATTCACTCTACTACGATTCATTCTACTACGATTCACTCTACTACGATTCATTCTACTACGATTCATTCTACTACGATTCATTCTACTACGATTCATTCTACTACGATTCATTCTACTACGATTCATTCTACTACGATTCACTCTACTACGATTCACTCTACTACGATTCATTCTACTACGATTCATTCTACTACGATTCACTCTACTACGATTCACTCTACTACGATTCATTCTACTACGATTCACTCTACTACGATTCACTCTACTACGATTCATTCTACTACGATTCATTCTACTACGATTCATTCTACTACGATTCATTCTACTACGATTCATTCTACTACGATTCATTCTACTACGATTCATTCTACTACGATTCATTCTACTACGATTCACTCTACTACGATTCATTCTACTACGATTCATTCTACTACGATTCATTCTACTACGATTCACTCTACTACGATTCATTCTACTACGATTCACTCTACTACGATTCACTCTACTACGATTCATTCTACTACGATTCATTCTACTACGATTCACTCTACTACGATTCACTCTACTACGATTCATTCTACTACGATTCATTCTACTACGATTCACTCTACTACGATTCATTCTACTACGATTCATTCTACTACGATTCATTCTACTACGATTCATTCTACTACGATTCATTCTACTACGATTCATTCTACTACGATTCACTCTACTACGATTCATTCTACTACGATTCATTCTACTACGATTCATTCTACTACGATTCACTCTACTACGATTCATTCTACTACGATTCACTCTACTACGATTCATTCTACTACGATTCATTCTACTACGATTCATTCTACTACGATTCATTCTACTACGATTCACTCTACTACGATTCATTCTACTACGATTCACTCTACTACGATTCACTCTACTACGATTCACTCTACTACGATTCACTCTACTACGATTCATTCTACTACGATTCATTCTACTACGATTCATTCTACTACGATTCATTCTACTACGATTCACTCTACTACGATTCATTCTACTACGATTCATTCTACTACGATTCATTCTACTACGATTCATTCTACTACGATTCACTCTACTACGATTCACTCTACTACGATTCATTCTACTACGATTCATTCTACTACGATTCATTCTACTACGATTCATTCTACTACGATTCATTCTACTACGATTCATTCTACTACGATTCACTCTACTACGATTCACTCTACTACGATTCATTCTACTACGATTCATTCTACTACGATTCACTCTACTACGATTCATTCTACTACGATTCACTCTACTACGATTCATTCTACTACGATTCATTCTACTACGATTCATTCTACTACGATTCATTCTACTACGATTCATTCTACTACGATTCATTCTACTACGATTCACTCTACTACGATTCATTCTACTACGATTCATTCTACTACGATTCATTCTACTACGATTCACTCTACTACGATTCATTCTACTACGATTCATTCTACTACGATTCACTCTACTACGATTCATTCTACTACGATTCACTCTACTACGATTCATTCTACTACGATTCATTCTACTACGATTCATTCTACTACGATTCATTCTACTACGATTCATTCTACTACGATTCATTCTACTACGATTCACTCTACTACGATTCATTCTACTACGATTCACTCTACTACGATTCATTCTACTACGATTCATTCTACTACGATTCATTCTACTACGATTCATTCTACTACGATTCATTCTACTACGATTCATTCTACTACGATTCATTCTACTACGATTCATTCTACTACGATTCATTCTACTACGATTCATTCTACTACGATTCATTCTACTACGATTCATTCTACTACGATTCATTCTACTACGATTCACTCTACTACGATTCATTCTACTACGATTCATTCTACTACGATTCATTCTACTACGATTCATTCTACTACGATTCACTCTACTACGATTCATTCTACTACGATTCATTCTACTACGATTCATTCTACTACGATTCACTCTACTACGATTCATTCTACTACGATTCATTCTACTACGATTCATTCTACTACGATTCACTCTACTACGATTCATTCTACTACGATTCATTCTACTACGATTCATTCTACTACGATTCATTCTACTACGATTCATTCTACTACGATTCATTCTACTACGATTCATTCTACTACGATTCACTCTACTACGATTCACTCTACTACGATTCACTCTACTACGATTCACTCTACTACGATTCACTCTACTACGATTCATTCTACTACGATTCATTCTACTACGATTCATTCTACTACGATTCATTCTACTACGATTCATTCTACTACGATTCATTCTACTACGATTCATTCTACTACGATTCACTCTACTACGATTCACTCTACTACGATTCATTCTACTACGATTCATTCTACTACGATTCATTCTACTACGATTCATTCTACTACGATTCATTCTACTACGATTCATTCTACTACGATTCACTCTACTACGATTCACTCTACTACGATTCACTCTACTACGATTCATTCTACTACGATTCATTCTACTACGATTCACTCTACTACGATTCACTCTACTACGATTCACTCTACTACGATTCACTCTACTACGATTCACTCTACTACGATTCACTCTACTACGATTCATTCTACTACGATTCATTCTACTACGATTCATTCTACTACGATTCATTCTACTACGATTCATTCTACTACGATTCATTCTACTACGATTCATTCTACTACGATTCACTCTACTACGATTCATTCTACTACGATTCATTCTACTACGATTCATTCTACTACGATTCATTCTACTACGATTCATTCTACTACGATTCATTCTACTACGATTCATTCTACTACGATTCATTCTACTACGATTCATTCTACTACGATTCACTCTACTACGATTCACTCTACTACGATTCATTCTACTACGATTCATTCTACTACGATTCATTCTACTACGATTCATTCTACTACGATTCATTCTACTACGATTCACTCTACTACGATTCACTCTACTACGATTCACTCTACTACGATTCATTCTACTACGATTCACTCTACTACGATTCACTCTACTACGATTCACTCTACTACGATTCACTCTACTACGATTCATTCTACTACGATTCACTCTACTACGATTCATTCTACTACGATTCACTCTACTACGATTCATTCTACTACGATTCACTCTACTACGATTCACTCTACTACGATTCATTCTACTACGATTCATTCTACTACGATTCATTCTACTACGATTCATTCTACTACGATTCACTCTACTACGATTCATTCTACTACGATTCATTCTACTACGATTCACTCTACTACGATTCATTCTACTACGATTCATTCTACTACGATTCATTCTACTACGATTCACTCTACTACGATTCATTCTACTACGATTCATTCTACTACGATTCATTCTACTACGATTCACTCTACTACGATTCATTCTACTACGATTCACTCTACTACGATTCACTCTACTACGATTCATTCTACTACGATTCACTCTACTACGATTCATTCTACTACGATTCATTCTACTACGATTCATTCTACTACGATTCATTCTACTACGATTCACTCTACTACGATTCACTCTACTACGATTCATTCTACTACGATTCATTCTACTACGATTCATTCTACTACGATTCATTCTACTACGATTCATTCTACTACGATTCATTCTACTACGATTCATTCTACTACGATTCATTCTACTACGATTCATTCTACTACGATTCATTCTACTACGATTCATTCTACTACGATTCATTCTACTACGATTCACTCTACTACGATTCATTCTACTACGATTCACTCTACTACGATTCATTCTACTACGATTCACTCTACTACGATTCACTCTACTACGATTCATTCTACTACGATTCATTCTACTACGATTCACTCTACTACGATTCATTCTACTACGATTCACTCTACTACGATTCACTCTACTACGATTCATTCTACTACGATTCACTCTACTACGATTCATTCTACTACGATTCATTCTACTACGATTCATTCTACTACGATTCATTCTACTACGATTCATTCTACTACGATTCACTCTACTACGATTCATTCTACTACGATTCATTCTACTACGATTCATTCTACTACGATTCATTCTACTACGATTCACTCTACTACGATTCACTCTACTACGATTCATTCTACTACGATTCATTCTACTACGATTCATTCTACTACGATTCACTCTACTACGATTCATTCTACTACGATTCATTCTACTACGATTCATTCTACTACGATTCATTCTACTACGATTCACTCTACTACGATTCACTCTACTACGATTCACTCTACTACGATTCACTACGATTCATTCTACTACGATTCATTCTACTACGATTCATTCTACTACGATTCATTCTACTACGATTCATTCTACTACGATTCACTCTACTACGATTCACTCTACTACGATTCATTCTACTACGATTCACTCTACTACGATTCATTCTACTACGATTCACTCTACTACGATTCATTCTACTACGATTCACTCTACTACGATTCATTCTACTACGATTCATTCTACTACGATTCACTCTACTACGATTCACTCTACTACGATTCATTCTACTACGATTCATTCTACTACGATTCATTCTACTACGATTCACTCTACTACGATTCATTCTACTACGATTCATTCTACTACGATTCATTCTACTACGATTCACTCTACTACGATTCACTCTACTACGATTCATTCTACTACGATTCATTCTACTACGATTCACTCTACTACGATTCATTCTACTACGATTCATTCTACTACGATTCATTCTACTACGATTCACTCTACTACGATTCATTCTACTACGATTCATTCTACTACGATTCACTCTACTACGATTCACTCTACTACGATTCATTCTACTACGATTCATTCTACTACGATTCATTCTACTACGATTCATTCTACTACGATTCATTCTACTACGATTCATTCTACTACGATTCACTCTACTACGATTCACTCTACTACGATTCACTCTACTACGATTCACTCTACTACGATTCACTCTACTACGATTCACTCTACTACGATTCACTCTACTACGATTCACTCTACTACGATTCACTCTACTACGATTCACTCTACTACGATTCATTCTACTACGATTCACTCTACTACGATTCATTCTACTACGATTCATTCTACTACGATTCACTCTACTACGATTCATTCTACTACGATTCACTCTACTACGATTCATTCTACTACGATTCACTCTACTACGATTCACTCTACTACGATTCATTCTACTACGATTCACTCTACTACGATTCATTCTACTACGATTCATTCTACTACGATTCATTCTACTACGATTCATTCTACTACGATTCATTCTACTACGATTCATTCTACTACGATTCATTCTACTACGATTCACTCTACTACGATTCACTCTACTACGATTCACTCTACTACGATTCATTCTACTACGATTCATTCTACTACGATTCATTCTACTACGATTCATTCTACTACGATTCACTCTACTACGATTCATTCTACTACGATTCATTCTACTACGATTCACTCTACTACGATTCACTCTACTACGATTCATTCTACTACGATTCATTCTACTACGATTCATTCTACTACGATTCATTCTACTACGATTCACTCTACTACGATTCACTCTACTACGATTCATTCTACTACGATTCACTCTACTACGATTCACTCTACTACGATTCACTCTACTACGATTCACTCTACTACGATTCACTCTACTACGATTCACTCTACTACGATTCATTCTACTACGATTCATTCTACTACGATTCATTCTACTACGATTCATTCTACTACGATTCATTCTACTACGATTCATTCTACTACGATTCATTCTACTACGATTCACTCTACTACGATTCATTCTACTACGATTCATTCTACTACGATTCATTCTACTACGATTCATTCTACTACGATTCATTCTACTACGATTCACTCTACTACGATTCACTCTACTACGATTCATTCTACTACGATTCACTCTACTACGATTCACTCTACTACGATTCACTCTACTACGATTCACTCTACTACGATTCACTCTACTACGATTCACTCTACTACGATTCATTCTACTACGATTCACTCTACTACGATTCATTCTACTACGATTCATTCTACTACGATTCATTCTACTACGATTCATTCTACTACGATTCATTCTACTACGATTCATTCTACTACGATTCATTCTACTACGATTCATTCTACTACGATTCACTCTACTACGATTCATTCTACTACGATTCATTCTACTACGATTCATTCTACTACGATTCATTCTACTACGATTCATTCTACGATTCATTCTACTACGATTCACTCTACTACGATTCATTCTACTACGATTCACTCTACTACGATTCATTCTACTACGATTCATTCTACTACGATTCACTCTACTACGATTCATTCTACTACGATTCATTCTACTACGATTCATTCTACTACGATTCATTCTACTACGATTCACTCTACTACGATTCATTCTACTACGATTCATTCTACTACGATTCACTCTACTACGATTCATTCTACTACGATTCATTCTACTACGATTCATTCTACTACGATTCATTCTACTACGATTCATTCTACTACGATTCATTCTACTACGATTCATTCTACTACGATTCATTCTACTACGATTCACTCTACTACGATTCATTCTACTACGATTCATTCTACTACGATTCATTCTACTACGATTCACTCTACTACGATTCACTCTACTACGATTCATTCTACTACGATTCATTCTACTACGATTCACTCTACTACGATTCATTCTACTACGATTCATTCTACTACGATTCATTCTACTACGATTCACTCTACTACGATTCATTCTACTACGATTCATTCTACTACGATTCACTCTACTACGATTCACTCTACTACGATTCATTCTACTACGATTCATTCTACTACGATTCACTCTACTACGATTCACTCTACTACGATTCATTCTACTACGATTCATTCTACTACGATTCATTCTACTACGATTCACTCTACTACGATTCATTCTACTACGATTCACTCTACTACGATTCACTCTACTACGATTCATTCTACTACGATTCATTCTACTACGATTCACTCTACTACGATTCATTCTACTACGATTCATTCTACTACGATTCACTCTACTACGATTCATTCTACTACGATTCATTCTACTACGATTCATTCTACTACGATTCATTCTACTACGATTCACTCTACTACGATTCACTCTACTACGATTCACTCTACTACGATTCACTCTACTACGATTCATTCTACTACGATTCATTCTACTACGATTCACTCTACTACGATTCATTCTACTACGATTCATTCTACTACGATTCACTCTACTACGATTCATTCTACTACGATTCACTCTACTACGATTCATTCTACTACGATTCATTCTACTACGATTCATTCTACTACGATTCACTCTACTACGATTCATTCTACTACGATTCATTCTACTACGATTCACTCTACTACGATTCACTACGATTCATTCTACTACGATTCATTCTACTACGATTCATTCTACTACGATTCACTCTACTACGATTCATTCTACTACGATTCATTCTACTACGATTCACTCTACTACGATTCACTCTACTACGATTCATTCTACTACGATTCATTCTACTACGATTCATTCTACTACGATTCACTCTACTACGATTCATTCTACTACGATTCACTCTACTACGATTCACTACGATTCATTCTACTACGATTCATTCTACTACGATTCATTCTACTACGATTCACTCTACTACGATTCACTACGATTCATTCTACTACGATTCATTCTACTACGATTCATTCTACTACGATTCACTCTACTACGATTCATTCTACTACGATTCATTCTACTACGATTCACTCTACTACGATTCACTCTACTACGATTCATTCTACTACGATTCACTCTACTACGATTCATTCTACTACGATTCATTCTACTACGATTCATTCTACTACGATTCATTCTACTACGATTCATTCTACTACGATTCACTCTACTACGATTCATTCTACTACGATTCATTCTACTACGATTCACTCTACTACGATTCATTCTACTACGATTCACTCTACTACGATTCATTCTACTACGATTCATTCTACTACGATTCATTCTACTACGATTCATTCTACTACGATTCACTCTACTACGATTCATTCTACTACGATTCATTCTACTACGATTCACTCTACTACGATTCATTCTACTACGATTCATTCTACTACGATTCATTCTACTACGATTCACTCTACTACGATTCATTCTACTACGATTCATTCTACTACGATTCATTCTACTACGATTCACTCTACTACGATTCACTCTACTACGATTCATTCTACTACGATTCACTCTACTACGATTCATTCTACTACGATTCATTCTACTACGATTCATTCTACTACGATTCACTCTACTACGATTCACTCTACTACGATTCATTCTACTACGATTCATTCTACTACGATTCACTCTACTACGATTCATTCTACTACGATTCATTCTACTACGATTCACTCTACTACGATTCACTACGATTCATTCTACTACGATTCATTCTACTACGATTCATTCTACTACGATTCACTCTACTACGATTCATTCTACTACGATTCATTCTACTACGATTCACTCTACTACGATTCACTCTACTACGATTCATTCTACTACGATTCATTCTACTACGATTCATTCTACTACGATTCACTCTACTACGATTCATTCTACTACGATTCACTCTACTACGATTCACTACGATTCATTCTACTACGATTCATTCTACTACGATTCATTCTACTACGATTCACTCTACTACGATTCACTACGATTCATTCTACTACGATTCATTCTACTACGATTCATTCTACTACGATTCACTCTACTACGATTCATTCTACTACGATTCATTCTACTACGATTCACTCTACTACGATTCACTCTACTACGATTCATTCTACTACGATTCACTCTACTACGATTCATTCTACTACGATTCATTCTACTACGATTCATTCTACTACGATTCATTCTACTACGATTCATTCTACTACGATTCACTCTACTACGATTCATTCTACTACGATTCATTCTACTACGATTCACTCTACTACGATTCATTCTACTACGATTCACTCTACTACGATTCATTCTACTACGATTCATTCTACTACGATTCATTCTACTACGATTCATTCTACTACGATTCACTCTACTACGATTCATTCTACTACGATTCATTCTACTACGATTCACTCTACTACGATTCATTCTACTACGATTCATTCTACTACGATTCATTCTACTACGATTCACTCTACTACGATTCATTCTACTACGATTCATTCTACTACGATTCATTCTACTACGATTCACTCTACTACGATTCACTCTACTACGATTCATTCTACTACGATTCACTCTACTACGATTCATTCTACTACGATTCATTCTACTACGATTCATTCTACTACGATTCACTCTACTACGATTCACTCTACTACGATTCATTCTACTACGATTCATTCTACTACGATTCATTCTACTACGATTCATTCTACTACGATTCACTCTACTACGATTCATTCTACTACGATTCATTCTACTACGATTCACTCTACTACGATTCACTCTACTACGATTCACTCTACTACGATTCATTCTACTACGATTCATTCTACTACGATTCATTCTACTACGATTCATTCTACTACGATTCATTCTACTACGATTCATTCTACTACGATTCACTCTACTACGATTCACTCTACTACGATTCACTCTACTACGATTCATTCTACTACGATTCACTCTACTACGATTCATTCTACTACGATTCACTCTACTACGATTCATTCTACTACGATTCATTCTACTACGATTCATTCTACTACGATTCATTCTACTACGATTCACTCTACTACGATTCATTCTACTACGATTCATTCTACTACGATTCATTCTACTACGATTCATTCTACTACGATTCATTCTACTACGATTCATTCTACTACGATTCATTCTACTACGATTCATTCTACTACGATTCATTCTACTACGATTCACTCTACTACGATTCACTCTACTACGATTCACTCTACTACGATTCATTCTACTACGATTCACTCTACTACGATTCACTCTACTACGATTCATTCTACTACGATTCATTCTACTACGATTCATTCTACTACGATTCATTCTACTACGATTCACTCTACTACGATTCATTCTACTACGATTCATTCTACTACGATTCACTCTACTACGATTCATTCTACTACGATTCATTCTACTACGATTCATTCTACTACGATTCATTCTACTACGATTCATTCTACTACGATTCATTCTACTACGATTCATTCTACTACGATTCATTCTACTACGATTCATTCTACTACGATTCACTCTACTACGATTCATTCTACTACGATTCATTCTACTACGATTCACTCTACTACGATTCATTCTACTACGATTCATTCTACTACGATTCATTCTACTACGATTCATTCTACTACGATTCATTCTACTACGATTCATTCTACTACGATTCATTCTACTACGATTCATTCTACTACGATTCATTCTACTACGATTCACTCTACTACGATTCACTCTACTACGATTCACTCTACTACGATTCACTCTACTACGATTCATTCTACTACGATTCATTCTACTACGATTCATTCTACTACGATTCACTCTACTACGATTCATTCTACTACGATTCATTCTACTACGATTCATTCTACTACGATTCACTCTACTACGATTCATTCTACTACGATTCATTCTACTACGATTCATTCTACTACGATTCACTCTACTACGATTCATTCTACTACGATTCACTCTACTACGATTCATTCTACTACGATTCATTCTACTACGATTCATTCTACTACGATTCATTCTACTACGATTCACTCTACTACGATTCACTCTACTACGATTCATTCTACTACGATTCATTCTACTACGATTCACTCTACTACGATTCATTCTACTACGATTCATTCTACTACGATTCATTCTACTACGATTCATTCTACTACGATTCATTCTACTACGATTCATTCTACTACGATTCATTCTACTACGATTCACTCTACTACGATTCATTCTACTACGATTCATTCTACTACGATTCATTCTACTACGATTCACTCTACTACGATTCATTCTACTACGATTCATTCTACTACGATTCACTCTACTACGATTCATTCTACTACGATTCACTCTACTACGATTCATTCTACTACGATTCACTCTACTACGATTCACTCTACTACGATTCATTCTACTACGATTCACTCTACTACGATTCATTCTACTACGATTCATTCTACTACGATTCATTCTACTACGATTCATTCTACTACGATTCATTCTACTACGATTCATTCTACTACGATTCACTCTACTACGATTCATTCTACTACGATTCACTCTACTACGATTCATTCTACTACGATTCACTCTACTACGATTCATTCTACTACGATTCACTCTACTACGATTCACTCTACTACGATTCACTCTACTACGATTCATTCTACTACGATTCATTCTACTACGATTCATTCTACTACGATTCATTCTACTACGATTCATTCTACTACGATTCACTCTACTACGATTCATTCTACTACGATTCATTCTACTACGATTCATTCTACTACGATTCATTCTACTACGATTCATTCTACTACGATTCACTCTACTACGATTCATTCTACTACGATTCATTCTACTACGATTCACTCTACTACGATTCATTCTACTACGATTCACTCTACTACGATTCATTCTACTACGATTCACTCTACTACGATTCATTCTACTACGATTCATTCTACTACGATTCATTCTACTACGATTCATTCTACTACGATTCACTCTACTACGATTCATTCTACTACGATTCATTCTACTACGATTCATTCTACTACGATTCATTCTACTACGATTCATTCTACTACGATTCACTCTACTACGATTCACTCTACTACGATTCACTCTACTACGATTCACTACGATTCACTCTACTACGATTCACTACGATTCATTCTACTACGATTCATTCTACTACGATTCACTCTACTACGATTCACTCTACTACGATTCACTACGATTCATTCTACTACGATTCACTCTACTACGATTCATTCTACTACGATTCACTCTACTACGATTCACTCTACTACGATTCACTCTACTACGATTCACTACGATTCATTCTACTACGATTCACTCTACTACGATTCATTCTACTACGATTCATTCTACTACGATTCACTCTACTACGATTCACTCTACTACGATTCATTCTACTACGATTCATTCTACTACGATTCATTCTACTACGATTCACTCTACTACGATTCACTCTACTACGATTCATTCTACTACGATTCATTCTACTACGATTCATTCTACTACGATTCACTCTACTACGATTCATTCTACTACGATTCATTCTACTACGATTCATTCTACTACGATTCATTCTACTACGATTCATTCTACTACGATTCATTCTACTACGATTCATTCTACTACGATTCATTCTACTACGATTCATTCTACTACGATTCATTCTACTACGATTCATTCTACTACGATTCATTCTACTACGATTCACTCTACTACGATTCATTCTACTACGATTCATTCTACTACGATTCATTCTACTACGATTCATTCTACTACGATTCATTCTACTACGATTCATTCTACTACGATTCACTCTACTACGATTCATTCTACTACGATTCATTCTACTACGATTCATTCTACTACGATTCACTCTACTACGATTCATTCTACTACGATTCATTCTACTACGATTCATTCTACTACGATTCATTCTACTACGATTCACTCTACTACGATTCATTCTACTACGATTCATTCTACTACGATTCATTCTACTACGATTCATTCTACTACGATTCACTCTACTACGATTCATTCTACTACGATTCATTCTACTACGATTCATTCTACTACGATTCACTCTACTACGATTCATTCTACTACGATTCACTCTACTACGATTCATTCTACTACGATTCATTCTACTACGATTCACTCTACTACGATTCACTCTACTACGATTCATTCTACTACGATTCATTCTACTACGATTCATTCTACTACGATTCACTCTACTACGATTCATTCTACTACGATTCATTCTACTACGATTCATTCTACTACGATTCACTCTACTACGATTCATTCTACTACGATTCATTCTACTACGATTCATTCTACTACGATTCATTCTACTACGATTCATTCTACTACGATTCACTCTACTACGATTCATTCTACTACGATTCATTCTACTACGATTCATTCTACTACGATTCACTCTACTACGATTCATTCTACTACGATTCATTCTACTACGATTCATTCTACTACGATTCATTCTACTACGATTCACTCTACTACGATTCATTCTACTACGATTCATTCTACTACGATTCATTCTACTACGATTCACTCTACTACGATTCACTCTACTACGATTCATTCTACTACGATTCATTCTACTACGATTCATTCTACTACGATTCATTCTACTACGATTCATTCTACTACGATTCATTCTACTACGATTCATTCTACTACGATTCATTCTACTACGATTCATTCTACTACGATTCACTCTACTACGATTCATTCTACTACGATTCATTCTACTACGATTCATTCTACTACGATTCACTCTACTACGATTCATTCTACTACGATTCATTCTACTACGATTCACTCTACTACGATTCACTCTACTACGATTCACTCTACTACGATTCACTCTACTACGATTCATTCTACTACGATTCATTCTACTACGATTCATTCTACTACGATTCATTCTACTACGATTCATTCTACTACGATTCATTCTACTACGATTCATTCTACTACGATTCACTCTACTACGATTCATTCTACTACGATTCATTCTACTACGATTCATTCTACTACGATTCATTCTACTACGATTCACTCTACTACGATTCATTCTACTACGATTCACTCTACTACGATTCATTCTACTACGATTCATTCTACTACGATTCACTCTACTACGATTCACTCTACTACGATTCACTCTACTACGATTCATTCTACTACGATTCATTCTACTACGATTCACTCTACTACGATTCATTCTACTACGATTCATTCTACTACGATTCATTCTACTACGATTCATTCTACTACGATTCATTCTACTACGATTCACTCTACTACGATTCACTCTACTACGATTCATTCTACTACGATTCATTCTACTACGATTCATTCTACTACGATTCATTCTACTACGATTCACTCTACTACGATTCATTCTACTACGATTCATTCTACTACGATTCATTCTACTACGATTCACTACGATTCATTCTACTACGATTCATTCTACTACGATTCACTCTACTACGATTCACTCTACTACGATTCATTCTACTACGATTCATTCTACTACGATTCATTCTACTACGATTCACTACGATTCATTCTACTACGATTCATTCTACTACGATTCATTCTACTACGATTCATTCTACTACGATTCACTCTACTACGATTCATTCTACTACGATTCATTCTACTACGATTCATTCTACTACGATTCATTCTACTACGATTCACTCTACTACGATTCATTCTACTACGATTCATTCTACTACGATTCACTCTACTACGATTCACTCTACTACGATTCACTCTACTACGATTCATTCTACTACGATTCATTCTACTACGATTCATTCTACTACGATTCATTCTACTACGATTCATTCTACTACGATTCATTCTACTACGATTCACTCTACTACGATTCATTCTACTACGATTCATTCTACTACGATTCACTCTACTACGATTCACTCTACTACGATTCACTCTACTACGATTCATTCTACTACGATTCACTCTACTACGATTCATTCTACTACGATTCATTCTACTACGATTCATTCTACTACGATTCATTCTACTACGATTCATTCTACTACGATTCACTCTACTACGATTCATTCTACTACGATTCATTCTACTACGATTCATTCTACTACGATTCATTCTACTACGATTCATTCTACTACGATTCATTCTACTACGATTCATTCTACTACGATTCATTCTACTACGATTCATTCTACTACGATTCACTCTACTACGATTCATTCTACTACGATTCACTCTACTACGATTCACTCTACTACGATTCATTCTACTACGATTCATTCTACTACGATTCACTCTACTACGATTCATTCTACTACGATTCACTACGATTCACTCTACTACGATTCATTCTACTACGATTCATTCTACTACGATTCATTCTACTACGATTCACTCTACTACGATTCACTCTACTACGATTCATTCTACTACGATTCACTCTACTACGATTCATTCTACTACGATTCATTCTACTACGATTCATTCTACTACGATTCATTCTACTACGATTCACTCTACTACGATTCATTCTACTACGATTCACTCTACTACGATTCATTCTACTACGATTCATTCTACTACGATTCACTCTACTACGATTCATTCTACTACGATTCACTCTACTACGATTCATTCTACTACGATTCATTCTACTACGATTCATTCTACTACGATTCACTCTACTACGATTCATTCTACTACGATTCACTCTACTACGATTCATTCTACTACGATTCATTCTACTACGATTCACTCTACTACGATTCATTCTACTACGATTCATTCTACTACGATTCACTCTACTACGATTCATTCTACTACGATTCACTCTACTACGATTCATTCTACTACGATTCATTCTACTACGATTCATTCTACTACGATTCATTCTACTACGATTCACTCTACTACGATTCACTCTACTACGATTCATTCTACTACGATTCATTCTACTACGATTCACTCTACTACGATTCACTCTACTACGATTCACTCTACTACGATTCATTCTACTACGATTCATTCTACTACGATTCACTCTACTACGATTCACTCTACTACGATTCATTCTACTACGATTCATTCTACTACGATTCACTCTACTACGATTCATTCTACTACGATTCATTCTACTACGATTCATTCTACTACGATTCATTCTACTACGATTCACTCTACTACGATTCACTCTACTACGATTCATTCTACTACGATTCACTCTACTACGATTCATTCTACTACGATTCATTCTACTACGATTCATTCTACTACGATTCATTCTACTACGATTCACTCTACTACGATTCATTCTACTACGATTCATTCTACTACGATTCACTACGATTCACTCTACTACGATTCATTCTACTACGATTCACTCTACTACGATTCATTCTACTACGATTCATTCTACTACGATTCATTCTACTACGATTCATTCTACTACGATTCATTCTACTACGATTCATTCTACTACGATTCACTCTACTACGATTCACTCTACTACGATTCATTCTACTACGATTCATTCTACTACGATTCACTCTACTACGATTCATTCTACTACGATTCACTCTACTACGATTCATTCTACTACGATTCATTCTACTACGATTCATTCTACTACGATTCATTCTACTACGATTCATTCTACTACGATTCATTCTACTACGATTCATTCTACTACGATTCATTCTACTACGATTCATTCTACTACGATTCATTCTACTACGATTCACTCTACTACGATTCATTCTACTACGATTCACTCTACTACGATTCATTCTACTACGATTCATTCTACTACGATTCATTCTACTACGATTCATTCTACTACGATTCACTCTACTACGATTCACTCTACTACGATTCACTCTACTACGATTCATTCTACTACGATTCATTCTACTACGATTCACTCTACTACGATTCACTCTACTACGATTCATTCTACTACGATTCATTCTACTACGATTCATTCTACTACGATTCACTCTACTACGATTCATTCTACTACGATTCATTCTACTACGATTCATTCTACTACGATTCAGTCTACTACGATTCACTCTACTACGATTCATTCTACTACGATTCATTCTACTACGATTCATTCTACTACGATTCACTCTACTACGATTCACTCTACTACGATTCATTCTACTACGATTCATTCTACTACGATTCATTCTACTACGATTCATTCTACTACGATTCACTCTACTACGATTCACTCTACTACGATTCATTCTACTACGATTCACTCTACTACGATTCATTCTACTACGATTCATTCTACTACGATTCATTCTACTACGATTCATTCTACTACGATTCATTCTACTACGATTCATTCTACTACGATTCATTCTACTACGATTCATTCTACTACGATTCACTCTACTACGATTCACTCTACTACGATTCATTCTACTACGATTCATTCTACTACGATTCACTCTACTACGATTCACTCTACTACGATTCATTCTACTACGATTCACTCTACTACGATTCACTCTACTACGATTCATTCTACTACGATTCACTCTACTACGATTCATTCTACTACGATTCATTCTACTACGATTCATTCTACTACGATTCATTCTACTACGATTCACTCTACTACGATTCATTCTACTACGATTCATTCTACTACGATTCACTCTACTACGATTCACTCTACTACGATTCATTCTACTACGATTCATTCTACTACGATTCACTCTACTACGATTCATTCTACTACGATTCATTCTACTACGATTCACTCTACTACGATTCACTCTACTACGATTCACTCTACTACGATTCATTCTACTACGATTCACTCTACTACGATTCATTCTACTACGATTCACTCTACTACGATTCATTCTACTACGATTCATTCTACTACGATTCATTCTACTACGATTCATTCTACTACGATTCATTCTACTACGATTCATTCTACTACGATTCATTCTACTACGATTCATTCTACTACGATTCATTCTACTACGATTCACTCTACTACGATTCATTCTACTACGATTCATTCTACTACGATTCATTCTACTACGATTCATTCTACTACGATTCATTCTACTACGATTCATTCTACTACGATTCATTCTACTACGATTCACTCTACTACGATTCATTCTACTACGATTCATTCTACTACGATTCACTCTACTACGATTCACTCTACTACGATTCACTCTACTACGATTCACTCTACTACGATTCATTCTACTACGATTCATTCTACTACGATTCACTCTACTACGATTCATTCTACTACGATTCATTCTACTACGATTCATTCTACTACGATTCACTCTACTACGATTCATTCTACTACGATTCATTCTACTACGATTCACTCTACTACGATTCACTCTACTACGATTCATTCTACTACGATTCACTCTACTACGATTCACTCTACTACGATTCATTCTACTACGATTCATTCTACTACGATTCATTCTACTACGATTCACTCTACTACGATTCATTCTACTACGATTCACTCTACTACGATTCATTCTACTACGATTCACTCTACTACGATTCATTCTACTACGATTCACTCTACTACGATTCATTCTACTACGATTCATTCTACTACGATTCACTCTACTACGATTCATTCTACTACGATTCACTCTACTACGATTCATTCTACTACGATTCATTCTACTACGATTCATTCTACTACGATTCACTCTACTACGATTCATTCTACTACGATTCATTCTACTACGATTCATTCTACTACGATTCATTCTACTACGATTCATTCTACTACGATTCATTCTACTACGATTCATTCTACTACGATTCATTCTACTACGATTCACTCTACTACGATTCATTCTACTACGATTCACTCTACTACGATTCATTCTACTACGATTCATTCTACTACGATTCACTCTACTACGATTCATTCTACTACGATTCATTCTACTACGATTCATTCTACTACGATTCACTCTACTACGATTCATTCTACTACGATTCACTCTACTACGATTCATTCTACTACGATTCATTCTACTACGATTCATTCTACTACGATTCATTCTACTACGATTCATTCTACTACGATTCACTCTACTACGATTCATTCTACTACGATTCACTCTACTACGATTCATTCTACTACGATTCACTCTACTACGATTCACTCTACTACGATTCACTCTACTACGATTCATTCTACTACGATTCATTCTACTACGATTCACTCTACTACGATTCACTCTACTACGATTCACTCTACTACGATTCACTCTACTACGATTCACTCTACTACGATTCACTCTACTACGATTCACTCTACTACGATTCATTCTACTACGATTCATTCTACTACGATTCATTCTACTACGATTCATTCTACTACGATTCATTCTACTACGATTCATTCTACTACGATTCATTCTACTACGATTCATTCTACTACGATTCACTCTACTACGATTCATTCTACTACGATTCACTCTACTACGATTCACTCTACTACGATTCATTCTACTACGATTCATTCTACTACGATTCATTCTACTACGATTCATTCTACTACGATTCATTCTACTACGATTCATTCTACTACGATTCATTCTACTACGATTCATTCTACTACGATTCATTCTACTACGATTCACTCTACTACGATTCATTCTACTACGATTCATTCTACTACGATTCATTCTACTACGATTCATTCTACTACGATTCATTCTACTACGATTCACTCTACTACGATTCATTCTACTACGATTCATTCTACTACGATTCATTCTACTACGATTCATTCTACTACGATTCATTCTACTACGATTCATTCTACTACGATTCACTCTACTACGATTCACTCTACTACGATTCACTCTACTACGATTCACTCTACTACGATTCATTCTACTACGATTCATTCTACTACGATTCATTCTACTACGATTCATTCTACTACGATTCACTCTACTACGATTCATTCTACTACGATTCATTCTACTACGATTCATTCTACTACGATTCACTCTACTACGATTCATTCTACTACGATTCATTCTACTACGATTCATTCTACTACGATTCACTCTACTACGATTCATTCTACTACGATTCACTCTACTACGATTCATTCTACTACGATTCATTCTACTACGATTCACTCTACTACGATTCACTCTACTACGATTCACTCTACTACGATTCACTCTACTACGATTCATTCTACTACGATTCACTCTACTACGATTCATTCTACTACGATTCACTCTACTACGATTCACTCTACTACGATTCATTCTACTACGATTCATTCTACTACGATTCATTCTACTACGATTCACTCTACTACGATTCACTCTACTACGATTCACTCTACTACGATTCACTCTACTACGATTCATTCTACTACGATTCATTCTACTACGATTCATTCTACTACGATTCATTCTACTACGATTCATTCTACTACGATTCACTCTACTACGATTCATTCTACTACGATTCACTCTACTACGATTCACTCTACTACGATTCATTCTACTACGATTCACTCTACTACGATTCACTCTACTACGATTCATTCTACTACGATTCACTCTACTACGATTCATTCTACTACGATTCATTCTACTACGATTCATTCTACTACGATTCATTCTACTACGATTCATTCTACTACGATTCATTCTACTACGATTCACTACGATTCATTCTACTACGATTCATTCTACTACGATTCACTCTACTACGATTCATTCTACTACGATTCACTCTACTACGATTCACTCTACTACGATTCACTCTACTACGATTCACTCTACTACGATTCACTCTACTACGATTCACTCTACTACGATTCATTCTACTACGATTCATTCTACTACGATTCATTCTACTACGATTCATTCTACTACGATTCATTCTACTACGATTCATTCTACTACGATTCATTCTACTACGATTCATTCTACTACGATTCATTCTACTACGATTCATTCTACTACGATTCATTCTACTACGATTCATTCTACTACGATTCACTCTACTACGATTCATTCTACTACGATTCATTCTACTACGATTCATTCTACTACGATTCACTCTACTACGATTCATTCTACTACGATTCATTCTACTACGATTCATTCTACTACGATTCACTCTACTACGATTCATTCTACTACGATTCATTCTACTACGATTCATTCTACTACGATTCATTCTACTACGA
>NC_070587.1:36861542-36892368 GCF_027409825.1 Scomber japonicus | reverse complement strand
CTACGATTCACTCTACTACGATTCATTCTACTACGATTCATTCTACTACGATTCATTCTACTACGATTCACTCTACTACGATTCATTCTACTACGATTCATTCTACTACGATTCACTCTACTACGATTCATTCTACTACGATTCATTCTACTACGATTCATTCTACTACGATTCATTCTACTACGATTCATTCTACTACGATTCATTCTACTACGATTCATTCTACTACGATTCACTCTACTACGATTCATTCTACTACGATTCACTCTACTACGATTCATTCTACTACGATTCACTCTACTACGATTCATTCTACTACGATTCATTCTACTACGATTCATTCTACTACGATTCATTCTACTACGATTCACTCTACTACGATTCATTCTACTACGATTCACTCTACTACGATTCACTCTACTACGATTCACTCTACTACGATTCATTCTACTACGATTCATTCTACTACGATTCATTCTACTACGATTCATTCTACTACGATTCATTCTACTACGATTCATTCTACTACGATTCATTCTACTACGATTCATTCTACTACGATTCACTCTACTACGATTCATTCTACTACGATTCACTCTACTACGATTCATTCTACTACGATTCATTCTACTACGATTCATTCTACTACGATTCATTCTACTACGATTCATTCTACTACGATTCATTCTACTACGATTCATTCTACTACGATTCATTCTACTACGATTCACTCTACTACGATTCATTCTACTACGATTCATTCTACTACGATTCATTCTACTACGATTCATTCTACTACGATTCATTCTACTACGATTCACTCTACTACGATTCATTCTACTACGATTCATTCTACTACGATTCATTCTACTACGATTCATTCTACTACGATTCATTCTACTACGATTCACTCTACTACGATTCATTCTACTACGATTCATTCTACTACGATTCATTCTACTACGATTCACTACGATTCATTCTACTACGATTCATTCTACTACGATTCACTCTACTACGATTCATTCTACTACGATTCACTCTACTACGATTCATTCTACTACGATTCATTCTACTACGATTCATTCTACTACGATTCACTCTACTACGATTCACTCTACTACGATTCATTCTACTACGATTCATTCTACTACGATTCACTCTACTACGATTCACTCTACTACGATTCATTCTACTACGATTCATTCTACTACGATTCATTCTACTACGATTCACTCTACTACGATTCACTCTACTACGATTCATTCTACTACGATTCATTCTACTACGATTCACTCTACTACGATTCACTCTACTACGATTCACTCTACTACGATTCACTCTACTACGATTCATTCTACTACGATTCACTCTACTACGATTCATTCTACTACGATTCACTCTACTACGATTCATTCTACTACGATTCATTCTACTACGATTCACTCTACTACGATTCATTCTACTACGATTCATTCTACTACGATTCACTCTACTACGATTCACTCTACTACGATTCACTCTACTACGATTCATTCTACTACGATTCATTCTACTACGATTCACTCTACTACGATTCATTCTACTACGATTCACTCTACTACGATTCATTCTACTACGATTCACTCTACTACGATTCACTCTACTACGATTCACTCTACTACGATTCATTCTACTACGATTCACTCTACTACGATTCACTCTACTACGATTCATTCTACTACGATTCACTCTACTACGATTCATTCTACTACGATTCATTCTACTACGATTCATTCTACTACGATTCACTCTACTACGATTCATTCTACTACGATTCACTCTACTACGATTCATTCTACTACGATTCATTCTACTACGATTCATTCTACTACGATTCACTCTACTACGATTCATTCTACTACGATTCACTCTACTACGATTCATTCTACTACGATTCATTCTACTACGATTCATTCTACTACGATTCATTCTACTACGATTCATTCTACTACGATTCACTCTACTACGATTCACTCTACTACGATTCACTCTACTACGATTCATTCTACTACGATTCACTCTACTACGATTCACTCTACTACGATTCATTCTACTACGATTCATTCTACTACGATTCACTCTACTACGATTCATTCTACTACGATTCATTCTACTACGATTCACTCTACTACGATTCATTCTACTACGATTCACTCTACTACGATTCATTCTACTACGATTCACTCTACTACGATTCACTCTACTACGATTCATTCTACTACGATTCATTCTACTACGATTCATTCTACTACGATTCACTCTACTACGATTCACTCTACTACGATTCACTCTACTACGATTCATTCTACTACGATTCATTCTACTACGATTCACTCTACTACGATTCACTCTACTACGATTCACTCTACTACGATTCACTCTACTACGATTCATTCTACTACGATTCATTCTACTACGATTCATTCTACTACGATTCATTCTACTACGATTCACTCTACTACGATTCACTCTACTACGATTCATTCTACTACGATTCATTCTACTACGATTCACTCTACTACGATTCATTCTACTACGATTCATTCTACTACGATTCACTCTACTACGATTCATTCTACTACGATTCATTCTACTACGATTCATTCTACTACGATTCATTCTACTACGATTCACTCTACTACGATTCATTCTACTACGATTCATTCTACTACGATTCACTCTACTACGATTCACTCTACTACGATTCATTCTACTACGATTCATTCTACTACGATTCATTCTACTACGATTCACTCTACTACGATTCACTCTACTACGATTCATTCTACTACGATTCATTCTACTACGATTCATTCTACTACGATTCATTCTACTACGATTCATTCTACTACGATTCATTCTACTACGATTCATTCTACTACGATTCATTCTACTACGATTCATTCTACTACGATTCATTCTACTACGATTCACTCTACTACGATTCATTCTACTACGATTCACTCTACTACGATTCATTCTACTACGATTCATTCTACTACGATTCATTCTACTACGATTCACTCTACTACGATTCATTCTACTACGATTCATTCTACTACGATTCACTCTACTACGATTCATTCTACTACGATTCATTCTACTACGATTCATTCTACTACGATTCATTCTACTACGATTCATTCTACTACGATTCACTCTACTACGATTCATTCTACTACGATTCACTCTACTACGATTCACTCTACTACGATTCATTCTACTACGATTCATTCTACTACGATTCACTCTACTACGATTCATTCTACTACGATTCATTCTACTACGATTCATTCTACTACGATTCATTCTACTACGATTCATTCTACTACGATTCATTCTACTACGATTCATTCTACTACGATTCACTCTACTACGATTCATTCTACTACGATTCATTCTACTACGATTCACTCTACTACGATTCACTCTACTACGATTCACTCTACTACGATTCACTCTACTACGATTCACTCTACTACGATTCATTCTACTACGATTCATTCTACTACGATTCACTCTACTACGATTCACTCTACTACGATTCATTCTACTACGATTCATTCTACTACGATTCATTCTACTACGATTCATTCTACTACGATTCATTCTACTACGATTCATTCTACTACGATTCATTCTACTACGATTCACTCTACTACGATTCATTCTACTACGATTCACTCTACTACGATTCATTCTACTACGATTCATTCTACTACGATTCATTCTACTACGATTCATTCTACTACGATTCATTCTACTACGATTCATTCTACTACGATTCACTCTACTACGATTCATTCTACTACGATTCATTCTACTACGATTCATTCTACTACGATTCATTCTACTACGATTCATTCTACTACGATTCACTCTACTACGATTCACTCTACTACGATTCACTCTACTACGATTCATTCTACTACGATTCATTCTACTACGATTCACTCTACTACGATTCATTCTACTACGATTCATTCTACTACGATTCATTCTACTACGATTCATTCTACTACGATTCATTCTACTACGATTCATTCTACTACGATTCACTCTACTACGATTCATTCTACTACGATTCACTCTACTACGATTCATTCTACTACGATTCACTCTACTACGATTCATTCTACTACGATTCATTCTACTACGATTCATTCTACTACGATTCATTCTACTACGATTCATTCTACTACGATTCATTCTACTACGATTCATTCTACTACGATTCATTCTACTACGATTCACTCTACTACGATTCATTCTACTACGATTCATTCTACTACGATTCATTCTACTACGATTCACTCTACTACGATTCATTCTACTACGATTCACTCTACTACGATTCATTCTACTACGATTCATTCTACTACGATTCACTCTACTACGATTCATTCTACTACGATTCACTCTACTACGATTCACTCTACTACGATTCACTCTACTACGATTCACTCTACTACGATTCACTCTACTACGATTCATTCTACTACGATTCACTCTACTACGATTCATTCTACTACGATTCACTCTACTACGATTCATTCTACTACGATTCATTCTACTACGATTCATTCTACTACGATTCATTCTACTACGATTCACTCTACTACGATTCATTCTACTACGATTCATTCTACTACGATTCATTCTACTACGATTCATTCTACTACGATTCACTCTACTACGATTCATTCTACTACGATTCATTCTACTACGATTCATTCTACTACGATTCACTCTACTACGATTCATTCTACTACGATTCATTCTACTACGATTCACTCTACTACGATTCACTCTACTACGATTCATTCTACTACGATTCATTCTACTACGATTCATTCTACTACGATTCATTCTACTACGATTCATTCTACTACGATTCATTCTACTACGATTCACTCTACTACGATTCATTCTACTACGATTCACTCTACTACGATTCATTCTACTACGATTCACTCTACTACGATTCATTCTACTACGATTCATTCTACTACGATTCATTCTACTACGATTCATTCTACTACGATTCATTCTACTACGATTCATTCTACTACGATTCACTCTACTACGATTCACTCTACTACGATTCATTCTACTACGATTCATTCTACTACGATTCATTCTACTACGATTCATTCTACTACGATTCATTCTACTACGATTCACTCTACTACGATTCATTCTACTACGATTCACTCTACTACGATTCATTCTACTACGATTCATTCTACTACGATTCATTCTACTACGATTCATTCTACTACGATTCATTCTACTACGATTCACTCTACTACGATTCACTCTACTACGATTCATTCTACTACGATTCATTCTACTACGATTCATTCTACTACGATTCATTCTACTACGATTCATTCTACTACGATTCATTCTACTACGATTCATTCTACTACGATTCACTCTACTACGATTCATTCTACTACGATTCACTCTACTACGATTCATTCTACTACGATTCATTCTACTACGATTCATTCTACTACGATTCATTCTACTACGATTCATTCTACTACGATTCACTCTACTACGATTCATTCTACTACGATTCACTCTACTACGATTCATTCTACTACGATTCACTCTACTACGATTCATTCTACTACGATTCATTCTACTACGATTCATTCTACTACGATTCATTCTACTACGATTCATTCTACTACGATTCATTCTACTACGATTCATTCTACTACGATTCATTCTACTACGATTCACTCTACTACGATTCATTCTACTACGATTCACTCTACTACGATTCATTCTACTACGATTCATTCTACTACGATTCATTCTACTACGATTCACTCTACTACGATTCACTCTACTACGATTCACTCTACTACGATTCACTCTACTACGATTCATTCTACTACGATTCATTCTACTACGATTCATTCTACTACGATTCATTCTACTACGATTCACTCTACTACGATTCATTCTACTACGATTCATTCTACTACGATTCATTCTACTACGATTCACTCTACTACGATTCATTCTACTACGATTCATTCTACTACGATTCATTCTACTACGATTCATTCTACTACGATTCACTCTACTACGATTCATTCTACTACGATTCACTCTACTACGATTCATTCTACTACGATTCATTCTACTACGATTCATTCTACTACGATTCACTCTACTACGATTCATTCTACTACGATTCACTCTACTACGATTCATTCTACTACGATTCACTCTACTACGATTCATTCTACTACGATTCACTCTACTACGATTCATTCTACTACGATTCACTCTACTACGATTCATTCTACTACGATTCACTCTACTACGATTCATTCTACTACGATTCATTCTACTACGATTCATTCTACTACGATTCATTCTACTACGATTCATTCTACTACGATTCATTCTACTACGATTCATTCTACTACGATTCATTCTACTACGATTCACTCTACTACGATTCACTCTACTACGATTCATTCTACTACGATTCACTCTACTACGATTCATTCTACTACGATTCATTCTACTACGATTCACTCTACTACGATTCACTCTACTACGATTCACTCTACTACGATTCATTCTACTACGATTCATTCTACTACGATTCATTCTACTACGATTCATTCTACTACGATTCATTCTACTACGATTCATTCTACTACGATTCATTCTACTACGATTCACTCTACTACGATTCACTCTACTACGATTCATTCTACTACGATTCATTCTACTACGATTCATTCTACTACGATTCACTCTACTACGATTCACTCTACTACGATTCACTCTACTACGATTCACTCTACTACGATTCATTCTACTACGATTCATTCTACTACGATTCACTCTACTACGATTCATTCTACTACGATTCATTCTACTACGATTCATTCTACTACGATTCATTCTACTACGATTCATTCTACTACGATTCATTCTACTACGATTCACTCTACTACGATTCACTCTACTACGATTCATTCTACTACGATTCATTCTACTACGATTCATTCTACTACGATTCACTCTACTACGATTCATTCTACTACGATTCATTCTACTACGATTCATTCTACTACGATTCATTCTACTACGATTCACTCTACTACGATTCACTCTACTACGATTCATTCTACTACGATTCACTCTACTACGATTCATTCTACTACGATTCATTCTACTACGATTCACTCTACTACGATTCACTCTACTACGATTCACTCTACTACGATTCACTCTACTACGATTCATTCTACTACGATTCATTCTACTACGATTCACTCTACTACGATTCATTCTACTACGATTCACTCTACTACGATTCATTCTACTACGATTCATTCTACTACGATTCACTCTACTACGATTCATTCTACTACGATTCACTCTACTACGATTCATTCTACTACGATTCATTCTACTACGATTCATTCTACTACGATTCACTCTACTACGATTCATTCTACTACGATTCACTCTACTACGATTCATTCTACTACGATTCATTCTACTACGATTCATTCTACTACGATTCATTCTACTACGATTCACTCTACTACGATTCACTCTACTACGATTCACTCTACTACGATTCACTCTACTACGATTCACTCTACTACGATTCATTCTACTACGATTCACTCTACTACGATTCACTCTACTACGATTCACTCTACTACGATTCACTCTACTACGATTCATTCTACTACGATTCATTCTACTACGATTCACTCTACTACGATTCATTCTACTACGATTCATTCTACTACGATTCATTCTACTACGATTCACTCTACTACGATTCACTCTACTACGATTCATTCTACTACGATTCATTCTACTACGATTCACTCTACTACGATTCATTCTACTACGATTCATTCTACTACGATTCACTCTACTACGATTCACTCTACTACGATTCATTCTACTACGATTCACTCTACTACGATTCACTCTACTACGATTCATTCTACTACGATTCATTCTACTACGATTCATTCTACTACGATTCATTCTACTACGATTCATTCTACTACGATTCATTCTACTACGATTCATTCTACTACGATTCATTCTACTACGATTCATTCTACTACGATTCACTCTACTACGATTCACTCTACTACGATTCATTCTACTACGATTCATTCTACTACGATTCACTCTACTACGATTCATTCTACTACGATTCACTCTACTACGATTCATTCTACTACGATTCACTCTACTACGATTCACTCTACTACGATTCACTCTACTACGATTCATTCTACTACGATTCATTCTACTACGATTCATTCTACTACGATTCATTCTACTACGATTCACTCTACTACGATTCATTCTACTACGATTCATTCTACTACGATTCACTCTACTACGATTCATTCTACTACGATTCACTCTACTACGATTCACTCTACTACGATTCATTCTACTACGATTCATTCTACTACGATTCACTCTACTACGATTCATTCTACTACGATTCATTCTACTACGATTCATTCTACTACGATTCACTCTACTACGATTCATTCTACTACGATTCATTCTACTACGATTCATTCTACTACGATTCACTCTACTACGATTCACTCTACTACGATTCACTCTACTACGATTCACTCTACTACGATTCACTCTACTACGATTCATTCTACTACGATTCACTCTACTACGATTCATTCTACTACGATTCATTCTACTACGATTCATTCTACTACGATTCACTCTACTACGATTCACTCTACTACGATTCATTCTACTACGATTCATTCTACTACGATTCATTCTACTACGATTCACTCTACTACGATTCATTCTACTACGATTCATTCTACTACGATTCATTCTACTACGATTCATTCTACTACGATTCACTCTACTACGATTCACTCTACTACGATTCATTCTACTACGATTCATTCTACTACGATTCATTCTACTACGATTCATTCTACTACGATTCATTCTACTACGATTCACTCTACTACGATTCATTCTACTACGATTCATTCTACTACGATTCATTCTACTACGATTCACTCTACTACGATTCATTCTACTACGATTCATTCTACTACGATTCATTCTACTACGATTCACTCTACTACGATTCACTCTACTACGATTCATTCTACTACGATTCACTCTACTACGATTCATTCTACTACGATTCATTCTACTACGATTCACTCTACTACGATTCATTCTACTACGATTCATTCTACTACGATTCATTCTACTACGATTCATTCTACTACGATTCATTCTACTACGATTCATTCTACTACGATTCATTCTACTACGATTCACTCTACTACGATTCATTCTACTACGATTCACTCTACTACGATTCATTCTACTACGATTCATTCTACTACGATTCATTCTACTACGATTCATTCTACTACGATTCATTCTACTACGATTCACTCTACTACGATTCACTCTACTACGATTCACTCTACTACGATTCACTCTACTACGATTCACTCTACTACGATTCATTCTACTACGATTCACTCTACTACGATTCATTCTACTACGATTCATTCTACTACGATTCACTCTACTACGATTCATTCTACTACGATTCATTCTACTACGATTCATTCTACTACGATTCATTCTACTACGATTCATTCTACTACGATTCATTCTACTACGATTCACTCTACTACGATTCATTCTACTACGATTCATTCTACTACGATTCATTCTACTACGATTCATTCTACTACGATTCATTCTACTACGATTCATTCTACTACGATTCACTCTACTACGATTCACTCTACTACGATTCACTCTACTACGATTCACTCTACTACGATTCATTCTACTACGATTCACTCTACTACGATTCATTCTACTACGATTCATTCTACTACGATTCATTCTACTACGATTCACTCTACTACGATTCACTCTACTACGATTCATTCTACTACGATTCATTCTACTACGATTCACTCTACTACGATTCACTCTACTACGATTCATTCTACTACGATTCATTCTACTACGATTCACTCTACTACGATTCATTCTACTACGATTCACTCTACTACGATTCACTCTACTACGATTCACTCTACTACGATTCACTCTACTACGATTCATTCTACTACGATTCATTCTACTACGATTCACTCTACTACGATTCATTCTACTACGATTCATTCTACTACGATTCATTCTACTACGATTCACTCTACTACGATTCACTCTACTACGATTCATTCTACTACGATTCACTCTACTACGATTCACTCTACTACGATTCATTCTACTACGATTCACTCTACTACGATTCATTCTACTACGATTCATTCTACTACGATTCATTCTACTACGATTCATTCTACTACGATTCATTCTACTACGATTCATTCTACTACGATTCACTCTACTACGATTCATTCTACTACGATTCACTCTACTACGATTCACTCTACTACGATTCATTCTACTACGATTCACTCTACTACGATTCATTCTACTACGATTCATTCTACTACGATTCACTCTACTACGATTCATTCTACTACGATTCATTCTACTACGATTCACTCTACTACGATTCATTCTACTACGATTCATTCTACTACGATTCACTCTACTACGATTCACTCTACTACGATTCACTCTACTACGATTCATTCTACTACGATTCATTCTACTACGATTCACTCTACTACGATTCATTCTACTACGATTCATTCTACTACGATTCACTCTACTACGATTCACTCTACTACGATTCATTCTACTACGATTCACTCTACTACGATTCATTCTACTACGATTCACTCTACTACGATTCATTCTACTACGATTCATTCTACTACGATTCATTCTACTACGATTCATTCTACTACGATTCATTCTACTACGATTCATTCTACTACGATTCATTCTACTACGATTCATTCTACTACGATTCACTCTACTACGATTCACTCTACTACGATTCACTCTACTACGATTCATTCTACTACGATTCATTCTACTACGATTCATTCTACTACGATTCACTCTACTACGATTCACTCTACTACGATTCATTCTACTACGATTCATTCTACTACGATTCACTCTACTACGATTCATTCTACTACGATTCATTCTACTACGATTCATTCTACTACGATTCACTCTACTACGATTCATTCTACTACGATTCATTCTACTACGATTCACTCTACTACGATTCACTCTACTACGATTCATTCTACTACGATTCATTCTACTACGATTCATTCTACTACGATTCATTCTACTACGATTCATTCTACTACGATTCATTCTACTACGATTCATTCTACTACGATTCATTCTACTACGATTCATTCTACTACGATTCACTCTACTACGATTCATTCTACTACGATTCACTCTACTACAATTCACTCTACTACGATTCATTCTACTACGATTCATTCTACTACGATTCATTCTACTACGATTCACTCTACTACGATTCATTCTACTACGATTCATTCTACTACGATTCACTCTACTACGATTCATTCTACTACGATTCACTCTACTACGATTCACTCTACTACGATTCATTCTACTACGATTCACTCTACTACGATTCACTCTACTACGATTCATTCTACTACGATTCATTCTACTACGATTCATTCTACTACGATTCATTCTACTACGATTCATTCTACTACGATTCATTCTACTACGATTCACTCTACTACGATTCATTCTACTACGATTCATTCTACTACGATTCATTCTACTACGATTCATTCTACTACGATTCATTCTACTACGATTCATTCTACTACGATTCATTCTACTACGATTCATTCTACTACGATTCACTCTACTACGATTCACTCTACTACGATTCATTCTACTACGATTCATTCTACTACGATTCATTCTACTACGATTCATTCTACTACGATTCATTCTACTACGATTCATTCTACTACGATTCATTCTACTACGATTCATTCTACTACGATTCATTCTACTACGATTCATTCTACTACGATTCATTCTACTACGATTCATTCTACTACGATTCACTCTACTACGATTCACTCTACTACGATTCATTCTACTACGATTCACTCTACTACGATTCACTCTACTACGATTCATTCTACTACGATTCATTCTACTACGATTCATTCTACTACGATTCACTCTACTACGATTCACTCTACTACGATTCACTCTACTACGATTCATTCTACTACGATTCATTCTACTACGATTCATTCTACTACGATTCATTCTACTACGATTCATTCTACTACGATTCACTCTACTACGATTCATTCTACTACGATTCATTCTACTACGATTCATTCTACTACGATTCACTCTACTACGATTCATTCTACTACGATTCATTCTACTACGATTCATTCTACTACGATTCACTCTACTACGATTCACTACGATTCATTCTACTACGATTCACTCTACTACGATTCACTCTACTACGATTCATTCTACTACGATTCACTCTACTACGATTCATTCTACTACGATTCATTCTACTACGATTCATTCTACTACGATTCATTCTACTACGATTCATTCTACTACGATTCATTCTACTACGATTCACTCTACTACGATTCATTCTACTACGATTCACTCTACTACGATTCACTCTACTACGATTCATTCTACTACGATTCACTCTACTACGATTCACTCTACTACGATTCATTCTACTACGATTCACTCTACTACGATTCACTCTACTACGATTCACTCTACTACGATTCATTCTACTACGATTCATTCTACTACGATTCATTCTACTACGATTCATTCTACTACGATTCATTCTACTACGATTCATTCTACTACGATTCATTCTACTACGATTCACTCTACTACGATTCACTCTACTACGATTCATTCTACTACGATTCACTCTACTACGATTCATTCTACTACGATTCATTCTACTACGATTCATTCTACTACGATTCACTCTACTACGATTCACTACGATTCATTCTACTACGATTCACTCTACTACGATTCACTCTACTACGATTCATTCTACTACGATTCACTCTACTACGATTCATTCTACTACGATTCATTCTACTACGATTCATTCTACTACGATTCATTCTACTACGATTCATTCTACTACGATTCATTCTACTACGATTCATTCTACTACGATTCATTCTACTACGATTCATTCTACTACGATTCATTCTACTACGATTCATTCTACTACGATTCATTCTACTACGATTCACTCTACTACGATTCATTCTACTACGATTCATTCTACTACGATTCACTCTACTACGATTCATTCTACTACGATTCATTCTACTACGATTCACTCTACTACGATTCATTCTACTACGATTCATTCTACTACGATTCATTCTACTACGATTCACTCTACTACGATTCACTCTACTACGATTCATTCTACTACGATTCACTCTACTACGATTCATTCTACTACGATTCATTCTACTACGATTCATTCTACTACGATTCACTCTACTACGATTCATTCTACTACGATTCATTCTACTACGATTCACTCTACTACGATTCATTCTACTACGATTCACTCTACTACGATTCATTCTACTACGATTCACTCTACTACGATTCATTCTACTACGATTCATTCTACTACGATTCACTCTACTACGATTCATTCTACTACGATTCATTCTACTACGATTCATTCTACTACGATTCATTCTACTACGATTCATTCTACTACGATTCACTCTACTACGATTCATTCTACTACGATTCATTCTACTACGATTCATTCTACTACGATTCACTCTACTACGATTCACTCTACTACGATTCATTCTACTACGATTCATTCTACTACGATTCACTCTACTACGATTCACTCTACTACGATTCATTCTACTACGATTCATTCTACTACGATTCATTCTACTACGATTCATTCTACTACGATTCATTCTACTACGATTCACTCTACTACGATTCACTCTACTACGATTCATTCTACTACGATTCATTCTACTACGATTCATTCTACTACGATTCATTCTACTACGATTCACTCTACTACGATTCACTCTACTACGATTCACTCTACTACGATTCACTCTACTACGATTCATTCTACTACGATTCATTCTACTACGATTCACTCTACTACGATTCACTCTACTACGATTCATTCTACTACGATTCACTCTACTACGATTCATTCTACTACGATTCATTCTACTACGATTCATTCTACTACGATTCACTCTACTACGATTCATTCTACTACGATTCATTCTACTACGATTCACTCTACTACGATTCACTCTACTACGATTCACTCTACTACGATTCACTCTACTACGATTCATTCTACTACGATTCATTCTACTACGATTCACTCTACTACGATTCATTCTACTACGATTCATTCTACTACGATTCATTCTACTACGATTCATTCTACTACGATTCACTCTACTACGATTCATTCTACTACGATTCATTCTACTACGATTCACTCTACTACGATTCACTCTACTACGATTCATTCTACTACGATTCATTCTACTACGATTCACTCTACTACGATTCATTCTACTACGATTCATTCTACTACGATTCACTCTACTACGATTCACTCTACTACGATTCATTCTACTACGATTCATTCTACTACGATTCACTCTACTACGATTCACTCTACTACGATTCATTCTACTACGATTCATTCTACTACGATTCATTCTACTACGATTCACTCTACTACGATTCACTCTACTACGATTCATTCTACTACGATTCATTCTACTACGATTCACTCTACTACGATTCATTCTACTACGATTCATTCTACTACGATTCATTCTACTACGATTCATTCTACTACGATTCACTCTACTACGATTCATTCTACTACGATTCACTCTACTACGATTCACTCTACTACGATTCATTCTACTACGATTCATTCTACTACGATTCATTCTACTACGATTCACTCTACTACGATTCATTCTACTACGATTCATTCTACTACGATTCATTCTACTACGATTCATTCTACTACGATTCATTCTACTACGATTCACTCTACTACGATTCACTCTACTACGATTCATTCTACTACGATTCATTCTACTACGATTCATTCTACTACGATTCACTCTACTACGATTCACTCTACTACGATTCACTCTACTACGATTCACTCTACTACGATTCACTCTACTACGATTCATTCTACTACGATTCATTCTACTACGATTCATTCTACTACGATTCACTCTACTACGATTCATTCTACTACGATTCATTCTACTACGATTCACTCTACTACGATTCATTCTACTACGATTCACTCTACTACGATTCACTCTACTACGATTCATTCTACTACGATTCATTCTACTACGATTCATTCTACTACGATTCATTCTACTACGATTCATTCTACTACGATTCACTCTACTACGATTCACTCTACTACGATTCATTCTACTACGATTCACTCTACTACGATTCACTCTACTACGATTCACTCTACTACGATTCATTCTACTACGATTCATTCTACTACGATTCATTCTACTACGATTCATTCTACTACGATTCATTCTACTACGATTCACTCTACTACGATTCATTCTACTACGATTCATTCTACTACGATTCATTCTACTACGATTCATTCTACTACGATTCACTCTACTACGATTCACTCTACTACGATTCATTCTACTACGATTCATTCTACTACGATTCATTCTACTACGATTCATTCTACTACGATTCACTCTACTACGATTCATTCTACTACGATTCACTCTACTACGATTCATTCTACTACGATTCACTCTACTACGATTCATTCTACTACGATTCATTCTACTACGATTCATTCTACTACGATTCATTCTACTACGATTCATTCTACTACGATTCATTCTACTACGATTCATTCTACTACGATTCATTCTACTACGATTCATTCTACTACGATTCACTCTACTACGATTCATTCTACTACGATTCATTCTACTACGATTCATTCTACTACGATTCATTCTACTACGATTCACTCTACTACGATTCACTACGATTCATTCTACTACGATTCATTCTACTACGATTCATTCTACTACGATTCATTCTACTACGATTCACTCTACTACGATTCATTCTACTACGATTCACTCTACTACGATTCATTCTACTACGATTCATTCTACTACGATTCATTCTACTACGATTCACTCTACTACGATTCATTCTACTACGATTCATTCTACTACGATTCATTCTACTACGATTCACTCTACTACGATTCACTCTACTACGATTCATTCTACTACGATTCATTCTACTACGATTCATTCTACTACGATTCATTCTACTACGATTCATTCTACTACGATTCATTCTACTACGATTCACTCTACTACGATTCATTCTACTACGATTCATTCTACTACGATTCATTCTACTACGATTCATTCTACTACGATTCACTCTACTACGATTCATTCTACTACGATTCATTCTACTACGATTCATTCTACTACGATTCATTCTACTACGATTCATTCTACTACGATTCATTCTACTACGATTCATTCTACTACGATTCATTCTACTACGATTCATTCTACTACGATTCACTCTACTACGATTCACTCTACTACGATTCACTCTACTACGATTCACTCTACTACGATTCATTCTACTACGATTCACTCTACTACGATTCATTCTACTACGATTCACTCTACTACGATTCATTCTACTACGATTCACTCTACTACGATTCATTCTACTACGATTCATTCTACTACGATTCATTCTACTACGATTCATTCTACTACGATTCATTCTACTACGATTCACTCTACTACGATTCATTCTACTACGATTCATTCTACTACGATTCACTCTACTACGATTCATTCTACTACGATTCATTCTACTACGATTCACTCTACTACGATTCATTCTACTACGATTCACTCTACTACGATTCATTCTACTACGATTCATTCTACTACGATTCATTCTACTACGATTCATTCTACTACGATTCACTCTACTACGATTCATTCTACTACGATTCATTCTACTACGATTCATTCTACTACGATTCATTCTACTACGATTCATTCTACTACGATTCATTCTACTACGATTCATTCTACTACGATTCACTCTACTACGATTCATTCTACTACGATTCATTCTACTACGATTCATTCTACTACGATTCATTCTACTACGATTCACTCTACTACGATTCATTCTACTACGATTCATTCTACTACGATTCATTCTACTACGATTCATTCTACTACGATTCATTCTACTACGATTCACTCTACTACGATTCATTCTACTACGATTCACTCTACTACGATTCATTCTACTACGATTCATTCTACTACGATTCATTCTACTACGATTCATTCTACTACGATTCACTCTACTACGATTCATTCTACTACGATTCATTCTACTACGATTCATTCTACTACGATTCATTCTACTACGATTCATTCTACTACGATTCATTCTACTACGATTCACTCTACTACGATTCATTCTACTACGATTCATTCTACTACGATTCATTCTACTACGATTCATTCTACTACGATTCATTCTACTACGATTCATTCTACTACGATTCATTCTACTACGATTCATTCTACTACGATTCATTCTACTACGATTCACTCTACTACGATTCATTCTACTACGATTCATTCTACTACGATTCATTCTACTACGATTCATTCTACTACGATTCATTCTACTACGATTCACTCTACTACGATTCACTCTACTACGATTCATTCTACTACGATTCACTCTACTACGATTCATTCTACTACGATTCACTCTACTACGATTCATTCTACTACGATTCACTCTACTACGATTCACTCTACTACGATTCACTCTACTACGATTCACTCTACTACGATTCATTCTACTACGATTCATTCTACTACGATTCACTCTACTACGATTCATTCTACTACGATTCATTCTACTACGATTCATTCTACTACGATTCACTCTACTACGATTCATTCTACTACGATTCATTCTACTACGATTCACTCTACTACGATTCACTCTACTACGATTCATTCTACTACGATTCACTCTACTACGATTCACTCTACTACGATTCACTCTACTACGATTCACTCTACTACGATTCACTCTACTACGATTCATTCTACTACGATTCATTCTACTACGATTCACTCTACTACGATTCACTCTACTACGATTCATTCTACTACGATTCATTCTACTACGATTCATTCTACTACGATTCATTCTACTACGATTCATTCTACTACGATTCATTCTACTACGATTCATTCTACTACGATTCATTCTACTACGATTCATTCTACTACGATTCATTCTACTACGATTCATTCTACTACGATTCATTCTACTACGATTCATTCTACTACGATTCATTCTACTACGATTCACTCTACTACGATTCACTACGATTCACTCTACTACGATTCACTCTACTACGATTCATTCTACTACGATTCACTCTACTACGATTCATTCTACTACGATTCACTCTACTACGATTCACTCTACTACGATTCATTCTACTACGATTCACTCTACTACGATTCATTCTACTACGATTCATTCTACTACGATTCACTCTACTACGATTCATTCTACTACGATTCATTCTACTACGATTCATTCTACTACGATTCATTCTACTACGATTCATTCTACTACGATTCATTCTACTACGATTCATTCTACTACGATTCATTCTACTACGATTCACTCTACTACGATTCACTCTACTACGATTCATTCTACTACGATTCACTCTACTACGATTCACTCTACTACGATTCACTCTACTACGATTCATTCTACTACGATTCATTCTACTACGATTCATTCTACTACGATTCACTCTACTACGATTCACTCTACTACGATTCACTCTACTACGATTCACTCTACTACGATTCATTCTACTACGATTCATTCTACTACGATTCATTCTACTACGATTCACTCTACTACGATTCACTCTACTACGATTCATTCTACTACGATTCATTCTACTACGATTCACTCTACTACGATTCATTCTACTACGATTCATTCTACTACGATTCATTCTACTACGATTCATTCTACTACGATTCACTCTACTACGATTCACTCTACTACGATTCATTCTACTACGATTCATTCTACTACGATTCATTCTACTACGATTCATTCTACTACGATTCATTCTACTACGATTCATTCTACTACGATTCACTCTACTACGATTCACTCTACTACGATTCACTCTACTACGATTCACTCTACTACGATTCATTCTACTACGATTCACTCTACTACGATTCATTCTACTACGATTCACTCTACTACGATTCATTCTACTACGATTCATTCTACTACGATTCACTCTACTACGATTCATTCTACTACGATTCATTCTACTACGATTCATTCTACTACGATTCACTCTACTACGATTCACTCTACTACGATTCACTCTACTACGATTCATTCTACTACGATTCACTCTACTACGATTCACTCTACTACGATTCACTCTACTACGATTCATTCTACTACGATTCATTCTACTACGATTCACTCTACTACGATTCACTCTACTACGATTCATTCTACTACGATTCATTCTACTACGATTCACTCTACTACGATTCACTCTACTACGATTCACTCTACTACGATTCATTCTACTACGATTCATTCTACTACGATTCACTCTACTACGATTCACTCTACTACGATTCACTCTACTACGATTCATTCTACTACGATTCACTCTACTACGATTCACTCTACTACGATTCATTCTACTACGATTCATTCTACTACGATTCATTCTACTACGATTCATTCTACTACGATTCATTCTACTACGATTCACTACGATTCATTCTACTACGATTCATTCTACTACGATTCATTCTACTACGATTCATTCTACTACGATTCATTCTACTACGATTCACTCTACTACGATTCATTCTACTACGATTCATTCTACTACGATTCATTCTACTACGATTCATTCTACTACGATTCACTCTACTACGATTCATTCTACTACGATTCATTCTACTACGATTCATTCTACTACGATTCATTCTACTACGATTCACTACGATTCATTCTACTACGATTCATTCTACTACGATTCACTCTACTACGATTCATTCTACTACGATTCACTCTACTACGATTCACTCTACTACGATTCATTCTACTACGATTCATTCTACTACGATTCATTCTACTACGATTCACTCTACTACGATTCACTCTACTACGATTCATTCTACTACGATTCATTCTACTACGATTCATTCTACTACGATTCATTCTACTACGATTCATTCTACTACGATTCACTCTACTACGATTCATTCTACTACGATTCACTCTACTACGATTCATTCTACTACGATTCATTCTACTACGATTCACTCTACTACGATTCACTCTACTACGATTCATTCTACTACGATTCACTCTACTACGATTCATTCTACTACGATTCATTCTACTACGATTCATTCTACTACGATTCACTCTACTACGATTCACTCTACTACGATTCATTCTACTACGATTCATTCTACTACGATTCATTCTACTACGATTCATTCTACTACGATTCATTCTACTACGATTCACTCTACTACGATTCATTCTACTACGATTCATTCTACTACGATTCACTCTACTACGATTCACTCTACTACGATTCACTCTACTACGATTCATTCTACTACGATTCATTCTACTACGATTCATTCTACTACGATTCACTCTACTACGATTCATTCTACTACGATTCACTCTACTACGATTCACTCTACTACGATTCATTCTACTACGATTCACTCTACTACGATTCATTCTACTACGATTCATTCTACTACGATTCATTCTACTACGATTCATTCTACTACGATTCACTCTACTACGATTCACTCTACTACGATTCACTCTACTACGATTCATTCTACTACGATTCATTCTACTACGATTCACTCTACTACGATTCATTCTACTACGATTCACTCTACTACGATTCACTCTACTACGATTCATTCTACTACGATTCACTCTACTACGATTCATTCTACTACGATTCACTCTACTACGATTCACTCTACTACGATTCACTCTACTACGATTCACTCTACTACGATTCATTCTACTACGATTCACTCTACTACGATTCATTCTACTACGATTCACTCTACTACGATTCACTCTACTACGATTCACTCTACTACGATTCACTCTACTACGATTCATTCTACTACGATTCATTCTACTACGATTCATTCTACTACGATTCATTCTACTACGATTCACTCTACTACGATTCATTCTACTACGATTCATTCTACTACGATTCATTCTACTACGATTCATTCTACTACGATTCATTCTACTACGATTCATTCTACTACGATTCATTCTACTACGATTCACTCTACTACGATTCACTCTACTACGATTCATTCTACTACGATTCATTCTACTACGATTCATTCTACTACGATTCATTCTACTACGATTCACTCTACTACGATTCATTCTACTACGATTCACTCTACTACGATTCATTCTACTACGATTCATTCTACTACGATTCACTCTACTACGATTCACTCTACTACGATTCATTCTACTACGATTCACTCTACTACGATTCATTCTACTACGATTCACTCTACTACGATTCATTCTACTACGATTCATTCTACTACGATTCATTCTACTACGATTCACTACGATTCACTCTACTACGATTCATTCTACTACGATTCACTCTACTACGATTCATTCTACTACGATTCACTCTACTACGATTCATTCTACTACGATTCATTCTACTACGATTCATTCTACTACGATTCATTCTACTACGATTCACTCTACTACGATTCATTCTACTACGATTCATTCTACTACGATTCATTCTACTACGATTCATTCTACTACGATTCATTCTACTACGATTCATTCTACTACGATTCACTCTACTACGATTCATTCTACTACGATTCATTCTACTACGATTCATTCTACTACGATTCATTCTACTACGATTCATTCTACTACGATTCATTCTACTACGATTCACTCTACTACGATTCACTCTACTACGATTCATTCTACTACGATTCATTCTACTACGATTCATTCTACTACGATTCATTCTACTACGATTCATTCTACTACGATTCACTCTACTACGATTCACTCTACTACGATTCATTCTACTACGATTCATTCTACTACGATTCATTCTACTACGATTCATTCTACTACGATTCATTCTACTACGATTCATTCTACTACGATTCACTCTACTACGATTCACTCTACTACGATTCACTCTACTACGATTCATTCTACTACGATTCATTCTACTACGATTCATTCTACTACGATTCATTCTACTACGATTCATTCTACTACGATTCATTCTACTACGATTCACTCTACTACGATTCATTCTACTACGATTCATTCTACTACGATTCACTCTACTACGATTCACTCTACTACGATTCATTCTACTACGATTCACTCTACTACGATTCACTCTACTACGATTCACTCTACTACGATTCACTCTACTACGATTCACTCTACTACGATTCATTCTACTACGATTCATTCTACTACGATTCACTCTACTACGATTCACTCTACTACGATTCATTCTACTACGATTCATTCTACTACGATTCATTCTACTACGATTCATTCTACTACGATTCATTCTACTACGATTCATTCTACTACGATTCATTCTACTACGATTCATTCTACTACGATTCATTCTACTACGATTCATTCTACTACGATTCATTCTACTACGATTCATTCTACTACGATTCATTCTACTACGATTCATTCTACTACGATTCATTCTACTACGATTCACTCTACTACGATTCACTCTACTACGATTCATTCTACTACGATTCATTCTACTACGATTCACTCTACTACGATTCACTCTACTACGATTCATTCTACTACGATTCATTCTACTACGATTCACTCTACTACGATTCATTCTACTACGATTCACTCTACTACGATTCACTCTACTACGATTCATTCTACTACGATTCACTCTACTACGATTCATTCTACTACGATTCATTCTACTACGATTCACTCTACTACGATTCATTCTACTACGATTCATTCTACTACGATTCATTCTACTACGATTCATTCTACTACGATTCATTCTACTACGATTCATTCTACTACGATTCATTCTACTACGATTCATTCTACTACGATTCACTCTACTACGATTCACTCTACTACGATTCATTCTACTACGATTCACTCTACTACGATTCACTACGATTCACTCTACTACGATTCACTCTACTACGATTCATTCTACTACGATTCACTCTACTACGATTCATTCTACTACGATTCACTCTACTACGATTCACTCTACTACGATTCATTCTACTACGATTCACTCTACTACGATTCATTCTACTACGATTCATTCTACTACGATTCACTCTACTACGATTCATTCTACTACGATTCATTCTACTACGATTCATTCTACTACGATTCATTCTACTACGATTCATTCTACTACGATTCATTCTACTACGATTCATTCTACTACGATTCATTCTACTACGATTCACTCTACTACGATTCACTCTACTACGATTCATTCTACTACGATTCACTCTACTACGATTCACTCTACTACGATTCACTCTACTACGATTCATTCTACTACGATTCATTCTACTACGATTCATTCTACTACGATTCACTCTACTACGATTCACTCTACTACGATTCACTCTACTACGATTCACTCTACTACGATTCATTCTACTACGATTCATTCTACTACGATTCATTCTACTACGATTCACTCTACTACGATTCACTCTACTACGATTCATTCTACTACGATTCATTCTACTACGATTCACTCTACTACGATTCATTCTACTACGATTCATTCTACTACGATTCATTCTACTACGATTCATTCTACTACGATTCACTCTACTACGATTCACTCTACTACGATTCATTCTACTACGATTCATTCTACTACGATTCATTCTACTACGATTCATTCTACTACGATTCATTCTACTACGATTCATTCTACTACGATTCACTCTACTACGATTCACTCTACTACGATTCACTCTACTACGATTCACTCTACTACGATTCATTCTACTACGATTCACTCTACTACGATTCATTCTACTACGATTCACTCTACTACGATTCATTCTACTACGATTCATTCTACTACGATTCACTCTACTACGATTCATTCTACTACGATTCATTCTACTACGATTCATTCTACTACGATTCACTCTACTACGATTCACTCTACTACGATTCACTCTACTACGATTCATTCTACTACGATTCACTCTACTACGATTCACTCTACTACGATTCACTCTACTACGATTCATTCTACTACGATTCATTCTACTACGATTCACTCTACTACGATTCACTCTACTACGATTCATTCTACTACGATTCATTCTACTACGATTCACTCTACTACGATTCACTCTACTACGATTCACTCTACTACGATTCATTCTACTACGATTCATTCTACTACGATTCACTCTACTACGATTCACTCTACTACGATTCACTCTACTACGATTCATTCTACTACGATTCACTCTACTACGATTCACTCTACTACGATTCATTCTACTACGATTCATTCTACTACGATTCATTCTACTACGATTCATTCTACTACGATTCATTCTACTACGATTCACTACGATTCATTCTACTACGATTCATTCTACTACGATTCATTCTACTACGATTCATTCTACTACGATTCATTCTACTACGATTCACTCTACTACGATTCATTCTACTACGATTCATTCTACTACGATTCATTCTACTACGATTCATTCTACTACGATTCACTCTACTACGATTCATTCTACTACGATTCATTCTACTACGATTCATTCTACTACGATTCATTCTACTACGATTCACTACGATTCATTCTACTACGATTCATTCTACTACGATTCACTCTACTACGATTCATTCTACTACGATTCACTCTACTACGATTCACTCTACTACGATTCATTCTACTACGATTCATTCTACTACGATTCATTCTACTACGATTCACTCTACTACGATTCACTCTACTACGATTCATTCTACTACGATTCATTCTACTACGATTCATTCTACTACGATTCATTCTACTACGATTCATTCTACTACGATTCACTCTACTACGATTCATTCTACTACGATTCACTCTACTACGATTCATTCTACTACGATTCATTCTACTACGATTCACTCTACTACGATTCACTCTACTACGATTCATTCTACTACGATTCACTCTACTACGATTCATTCTACTACGATTCATTCTACTACGATTCATTCTACTACGATTCACTCTACTACGATTCACTCTACTACGATTCATTCTACTACGATTCATTCTACTACGATTCATTCTACTACGATTCATTCTACTACGATTCATTCTACTACGATTCACTCTACTACGATTCATTCTACTACGATTCATTCTACTACGATTCACTCTACTACGATTCACTCTACTACGATTCACTCTACTACGATTCATTCTACTACGATTCATTCTACTACGATTCATTCTACTACGATTCACTCTACTACGATTCACTCTACTACGATTCATTCTACTACGATTCATTCTACTACGATTCATTCTACTACGATTCACTCTACTACGATTCATTCTACTACGATTCATTCTACTACGATTCACTCTACTACGATTCATTCTACTACGATTCACTCTACTACGATTCACTCTACTACGATTCACTCTACTACGATTCATTCTACTACGATTCATTCTACTACGATTCATTCTACTACGATTCATTCTACTACGATTCACTCTACTACGATTCACTCTACTACGATTCATTCTACTACGATTCACTCTACTACGATTCATTCTACTACGATTCATTCTACTACGATTCATTCTACTACGATTCACTCTACTACGATTCATTCTACTACGATTCACTCTACTACGATTCATTCTACTACGATTCACTCTACTACGATTCATTCTACTACGATTCACTCTACTACGATTCATTCTACTACGATTCACTCTACTACGATTCATTCTACTACGATTCACTCTACTACGATTCACTCTACTACGATTCACTCTACTACGATTCATTCTACTACGATTCACTCTACTACGATTCATTCTACTACGATTCACTCTACTACGATTCATTCTACTACGATTCATTCTACTACGATTCATTCTACTACGATTCATTCTACTACGATTCACTCTACTACGATTCACTCTACTACGATTCACTCTACTACGATTCATTCTACTACGATTCATTCTACTACGATTCATTCTACTACGATTCATTCTACTACGATTCACTCTACTACGATTCACTCTACTACGATTCACTCTACTACGATTCACTCTACTACGATTCATTCTACTACGATTCATTCTACTACGATTCACTCTACTACGATTCATTCTACTACGATTCATTCTACTACGATTCATTCTACTACGATTCATTCTACTACGATTCATTCTACTACGATTCACTCTACTACGATTCACTCTACTACGATTCACTCTACTACGATTCACTCTACTACGATTCACTCTACTACGATTCATTCTACTACGATTCATTCTACTACGATTCACTCTACTACGATTCACTCTACTACGATTCACTCTACTACGATTCATTCTACTACGATTCATTCTACTACGATTCACTCTACTACGATTCACTCTACTACGATTCACTCTACTACGATTCACTCTACTACGATTCATTCTACTACGATTCATTCTACTACGATTCATTCTACTACGATTCATTCTACTACGATTCATTCTACTACGATTCATTCTACTACGATTCATTCTACTACGATTCATTCTACTACGATTCATTCTACTACGATTCATTCTACTACGATTCATTCTACTACGATTCATTCTACTACGATTCACTCTACTACGATTCATTCTACTACGATTCATTCTACTACGATTCATTCTACTACGATTCATTCTACTACGATTCATTCTACTACGATTCATTCTACTACGATTCACTCTACTACGATTCACTACGATTCATTCTACTACGATTCATTCTACTACGATTCATTCTACTACGATTCACTCTACTACGATTCATTCTACTACGATTCATTCTACTACGATTCATTCTACTACGATTCATTCTACTACGATTCATTCTACTACGATTCACTCTACTACGATTCATTCTACTACGATTCATTCTACTACGATTCATTCTACTACGATTCACTCTACTACGATTCATTCTACTACGATTCACTCTACTACGATTCACTCTACTACGATTCATTCTACTACGATTCATTCTACTACGATTCATTCTACTACGATTCATTCTACTACGATTCACTCTACTACGATTCACTCTACTACGATTCACTCTACTACGATTCATTCTACTACGATTCATTCTACTACGATTCATTCTACTACGATTCATTCTACTACGATTCACTCTACTACGATTCATTCTACTACGATTCATTCTACTACGATTCATTCTACTACGATTCACTCTACTACGATTCACTCTACTACGATTCATTCTACTACGATTCACTCTACTACGATTCATTCTACTACGATTCATTCTACTACGATTCACTCTACTACGATTCATTCTACTACGATTCACTCTACTACGATTCATTCTACTACGATTCACTCTACTACGATTCATTCTACTACGATTCACTCTACTACGATTCACTCTACTACGATTCATTCTACTACGATTCATTCTACTACGATTCATTCTACTACGATTCACTCTACTACGATTCATTCTACTACGATTCATTCTACTACGATTCACTCTACTACGATTCATTCTACTACGATTCATTCTACTACGATTCATTCTACTACGATTCATTCTACTACGATTCATTCTACTACGATTCATTCTACTACGATTCACTCTACTACGATTCATTCTACTACGATTCATTCTACTACGATTCACTCTACTACGATTCATTCTACTACGATTCACTCTACTACGATTCACTCTACTACGATTCATTCTACTACGATTCACTCTACTACGATTCATTCTACTACGATTCATTCTACTACGATTCATTCTACTACGATTCATTCTACTACGATTCATTCTACTACGATTCACTCTACTACGATTCATTCTACTACGATTCATTCTACTACGATTCACTCTACTACGATTCATTCTACTACGATTCACTCTACTACGATTCACTCTACTACGATTCACTCTACTACGATTCATTCTACTACGATTCATTCTACTACGATTCACTCTACTACGATTCACTCTACTACGATTCATTCTACTACGATTCATTCTACTACGATTCACTCTACTACGATTCATTCTACTACGATTCATTCTACTACGATTCATTCTACTACGATTCATTCTACTACGATTCATTCTACTACGATTCACTCTACTACGATTCATTCTACTACGATTCATTCTACTACGATTCATTCTACTACGATTCATTCTACTACGATTCATTCTACTACGATTCACTCTACTACGATTCATTCTACTACGATTCATTCTACTACGATTCATTCTACTACGATTCATTCTACTACGATTCACTCTACTACGATTCACTCTACTACGATTCATTCTACTACGATTCACTCTACTACGATTCATTCTACTACGATTCATTCTACTACGATTCATTCTACTACGATTCATTCTACTACGATTCATTCTACTACGATTCACTCTACTACGATTCATTCTACTACGATTCATTCTACTACGATTCATTCTACTACGATTCACTCTACTACGATTCATTCTACTACGATTCATTCTACTACGATTCACTCTACTACGATTCACTCTACTACGATTCATTCTACTACGATTCATTCTACTACGATTCATTCTACTACGATTCATTCTACTACGATTCATTCTACTACGATTCACTCTACTACGATTCACTCTACTACGATTCATTCTACTACGATTCACTCTACTACGATTCATTCTACTACGATTCATTCTACTACGATTCATTCTACTACGATTCATTCTACTACGATTCACTCTACTACGATTCATTCTACTACGATTCACTCTACTACGATTCATTCTACTACGATTCATTCTACTACGATTCACTCTACTACGATTCATTCTACTACGATTCATTCTACTACGATTCATTCTACTACGATTCATTCTACTACGATTCATTCTACTACGATTCACTCTACTACGATTCATTCTACTACGATTCATTCTACTACGATTCATTCTACTACGATTCATTCTACTACGATTCACTCTACTACGATTCATTCTACTACGATTCACTCTACTACGATTCATTCTACTACGATTCATTCTACTACGATTCACTCTACTACGATTCATTCTACTACGATTCATTCTACTACGATTCATTCTACTACGATTCACTCTACTACGATTCATTCTACTACGATTCACTCTACTACGATTCACTCTACTACGATTCATTCTACTACGATTCACTCTACTACGATTCATTCTACTACGATTCACTCTACTACGATTCACTCTACTACGATTCATTCTACTACGATTCATTCTACTACGATTCACTCTACTACGATTCATTCTACTACGATTCATTCTACTACGATTCATTCTACTACGATTCATTCTACTACGATTCATTCTACTACGATTCACTACGATTCACTCTACTACGATTCACTCTACTACGATTCATTCTACTACGATTCACTCTACTACGATTCATTCTACTACGATTCATTCTACTACGATTCATTCTACTACGATTCATTCTACTACGATTCATTCTACTACGATTCACTCTACTACGATTCACTACGATTCATTCTACTACGATTCATTCTACTACGATTCATTCTACTACGATTCATTCTACTACGATTCATTCTACTACGATTCATTCTACTACGATTCATTCTACTACGATTCACTCTACTACGATTCACTCTACTACGATTCACTCTACTACGATTCATTCTACTACGATTCATTCTACTACGATTCACTCTACTACGATTCACTCTACTACGATTCATTCTACTACGATTCACTCTACTACGATTCATTCTACTACGATTCATTCTACTACGATTCACTCTACTACGATTCACTCTACTACGATTCACTCTACTACGATTCATTCTACTACGATTCATTCTACTACGATTCACTCTACTACGATTCATTCTACTACGATTCATTCTACTACGATTCACTCTACTACGATTCATTCTACTACGATTCATTCTACTACGATTCATTCTACTACGATTCATTCTACTACGATTCATTCTACTACGATTCATTCTACTACGATTCATTCTACTACGATTCATTCTACTACGATTCATTCTACTACGATTCATTCTACTACGATTCATTCTACTACGATTCATTCTACTACGATTCACTCTACTACGATTCAC
>NC_070587.1:36854042-36859042 GCF_027409825.1 Scomber japonicus | reverse complement strand
TTCCTTCCTTTCTTCCTCCCTCCTCCCTCTCCTTCCTCCCTCCTTTCCTTCCTTCTTTCCTCCCTCCTTTCCTTTCCTTCCTTCTTTCTTCCTTCTCTCCTTCTCTCTTTCCTTCATTCTTTCCTCCCTCCTTTCCTTTCCTTCCTCCATCCTTTCCTTCCTTCCTTCTTCCTTCCCTCCTTCTCTCTTTCCTTCCTCCCTTCCCTCCTTTCCTTCCTTCTTCCTTCCCTCCATCCTTTCCTTCCTTCCTTCTTCCTTCCCTCCTTCTCTCTTTCCAACCTTTCCTTCCTTCTTTCTTCCTTCCCTCCTTCTCTCTTTCTTTCTTCTTCTTTTCTCCATCCTTTCATTCCTTCTTTCTTCCTTCCCTCCTTCTCTATTTCTTTCTTTTCTCCCTCCTTTCCTTCCTTCTTCCTCCCTCCTTTCCTTTCCTTCCTCCATCCTTTTCCTTCCCTTTTTCTTCCTTCCCTCATTTTCTCTTTCTTTCTTTCCTCCTTTCCTTCCTCCCTCCCTCCTCCCTCCTTCTCTCTTTCTTTCCTCCCTCTTCTTCCCTCCCTCCTTTCCTTCCCTCTTTCCAACCTCCTTTCCTTTCCTCCCTCCCTCCTTTCCTTCCTTCCTTCTTTCTTCCTTCCCTCCTTCCTCCCTCCCTCCTTTCCATCCTTCTTTCCTCCCTCCCTCCTTTCCTTCCTCCCTCCCTCCTTTCCTCCCTCCTTTCCTTCCCTCCTTCTCTCTTTCCTTCCTCCCTCCCTCCTTTCCCCCTTCCCTCCCTCCCTCCTTCCTCCCTCCTTCCCTTTCTTCTTCCTTCCCTCCTTCTCTCTTTCTTTCTTTTCTCCCTCCTTTCCTTTCTCTCTCCTTTCCTTCCTTCTTTCTTCCTTCCCTCCTTCTCTCCTTCCTCCCTCCCTCCTTCCCTACCTTCCTCCCTCCCTCCTCCCTCCTTCCTTCCCTTCCTTCTTCCTTCCCTCCTTCTCTCTTTCCTTCCTCCCTCCTTTCCTTCTTTCCTCCATCCTTTCCTTTCCTTCCTCCATCCTTTCCTTCCTTCTCTCCTTCCTCCCTCCCTCCTTTCCTACCTTCCTCCCTCCCTCCTTCCCTTCCTTCTTCCTTCCCTCCTTCTCTCTTTCCTTCCTCCCTCCTTTCCTTCTTTCCTCCATCCTTTCCTTTCCTTCCTCCATCCTTTCCTTCCTTCTTTCTTTCTTCCCTCCTTCCCTTCCTTCTTCCTTCCCTCCTTCTCTCTTTCTTTCCTTCCTCCCTCCTTCCCTCCTTCCTCCCTCCCTCCTTCCCTTCCTTCCTCCCTTCCTCCTCTGTGTGGATCAATCAGACAGGGAGTTTCTGTGAAATCATTTATTACAAAATAAAACAGTTGTCATGGTTACAGTTTCCTGTTGTCAAGGAAGGAAGGGAGGGAGGGAGGAAGAATGAAGGAAGGAAAGGTGGAAGGAAGGTAGGAGGGAGGGAGGGAAGGAGGGAAAGAAGGAAGGAAGGAAGGAAGGAGGGAGGCTCTCTGAAACATGAATCAAGGGTTAGAAAGAAAGAGAGAAGGAGGATGGAGGAAGGAAAGGAGGGAGGAAGGAGGGAGGGAGGGAGGAAGGAAAGGTGGAAGGAAGACGGAAGGGAAGGAGGGAAGTAAAGGAGGGAGGAAGGAAAGAGAGAAGGAGAGAAGGAAGAAGGAAGGGAAGGAGGGAAGTAAAGGAGGGAGGAAGCAAAGGAGGGAGGAAAGAAAGAGAAGGAAGGAGGGAAGGAAGAAGGAAGGGAAGGAGGGAAGTAAAGGAGGGAGGGAGGAAAGGAGGGAGGAAAGAAAGACAGAAGGAAGGAGGGAAGTAAAGGAGGGAGGAAGGAAAGGAGGGAGGAAAGAAAGAGAGAAGGAAGGAGGGAAGGAAGGAGAGAGGAAGGAAAAGAGGGAGGAAAGAAAGAGAGAAGGAAGGAGGGAGGGAAGGAAGAAGGAGGGAAGTAAAGGAGGGAGGAAGGAAAGGAGGAAGGGAGGGAAGGAAGAAGGAAGGAATGAAAGAAAGACGGAAAGGATGGAGGAAGGAAAGGAAAGGAGGGAGGAAAGAGGGAAGGAAAGGAGGAAGGGAAGGAGGCAAGTTATGATGATGTCATCAGTTATTGATCAGCAGCCGGTTGATTGGTCCTCTGGGTCATCAGCTGATCAAAGGTCAGAGGTCACAGGCCTGGAAGGGGGGGGGGCAGACAGTAGAGAACATTAGATCTACCTTCTGTCCTTCCTTCCTTCTTTCCTTCCTTCTGTCCTTCCTCCCTTTCTTCCTCCCTTTCTTGCTTCTGTCCTTCCTTCCATCTGTCCTTCCTCCCTTTCTTCCTTCCACCTGTCCTTCTTCTCTTTCTTCCTTCTGTCCTTCCTTCTTTCTGTCCTTCCTTCCATCTGTCCTTCTTCCCTTCCTTCCATCTGTCCTTCCTACTTCCTTTTCTCCTTTCTTTGTTCCTTCCTTCCTTTCTTCCTTCCATCTGTCCTTCCTCCCTTTCTTCCTCCCTTTCTTCCTTCTGTCCTTTCTTCCTCCTATCTGTCGTTCCTCCCTTTCTTCCTTCTGTCCTTCTTCCCTTTCTTCCTTCTGTCCTTTCTTCCTCCTATCTGTTCTTCCTCCCTTTCTTCCTCCTATCTGTCCTTCCTCCCTTTCTTCCTTCTGTCCTTCCTCCTATCTGTCCTTCCTCCCTTTCTTCCTTCTTTCCTTCCTACTTCCTTTTATCCTTTCTTTGTTCCTTCCTCCTTTCTTCCTTCTGTCCTTCCTCCCTTTCTTCCCTCCTTCCTTTTGCCTCTCTTTCCTTCCGTCCATTATTATTTCCTTCCTTCCTTCTTTCCCTCCATCTTTGAAGGATTGACTCTTCTGGCTCTCACCCAGCTGGTCTTTGGCTCCGCCCCCTGTCAGTTCCAGATCTGATGGACAGCCAATCCCAGCAGGAGCACCGGGCTCAACCGACCAATCCGTGAGGCCTGTGGGGTGGGGGGGGTGGGGGGGGGGGGGGGGGCACACAGAGGTCAGAGGTCAACCTTTCCTTCCTCCCTCCTTCCTTCTCTCTTTGATTTCCTCCCTCCCTCCTTTCTTCTATCCTTTCCTTCCTCCCTCCTTTCTTCTTTCCTCCCTCCCTTCCTTCCTTCCTCCTTCTTTCCTTCCTCCCTCCTTTCTTCTTTCCTCTCTCCTTTCCTTCCTCCCTCCTTTCTTCTGTCCTCCCTCCTTTCCTTCCTTCCTCCTTCTTTCCTTCCTCCCTCCTTTCTTCTTTCCTCTCTCCTTTCCTTCCTTCCCCTCCTCCCTTCCTCCCTCCCTCCCTCCCTCCCTCCTTCTCTCTTTATTTCATCCCTCCCTCCTTTCCTTCCTTCCTCCCTCCTTTCTTCTTTCCTCCCTCCCTTCCTTCCTTCCTCCTTCTTTCCTTCCTCCCTCCTTTCTTCTTTCCTCTCTCCTTTCCTTCCTTCCTTCTTCTTTCGTCCCTCCTTTCCTTCCTTCCTCCTTCTTTCCTTCCTCCCTCCTTTCTTCTTTCCTCTCTCCTTTCTTTCCCTTCCTTCCCTCTTTCTTTCCTCCCTCCTTTCCTTTCCTTCCTTCCTCCTTCCCTCCTTCTGTCTTTATTTCCTCCCTCCCTCCTTTCCTCCCTCTTTCCGTCCTTTCCTTCCTTCCCTCCTTTCTTTCCTCCCTCCTTTCCTTCCCTCCTTCTCTCTTTCTTTCCTCCCTCTCTCCCTCCCTCCCTCCTTTCCTCCCTTCTTCCGTCCTTTCCTTCCTTCCTTCCTTCACTCCCTCCCTCCCTCCCTCCCTCCCTCCTTCTCTCTTTATTTCCTCCCTCCCTCCTTCTCTCCTCCCTTCCTTCTTTCCTTCCTCCATCCCCCTTTCTTCTTCCTTTTCTTCCTTCCTTTTTCCTTCCATCTGTCCTTCTTCCCTTTCTTCCATCTGTCCTTCCTACTTCCTTTTATCCTTTCTTTGTTCCTTCCTTCCTTCCTTTCTTCCTCCCATCTGTCCTTCCTCCCTTTCTCCCTCCCATCTGTCCTTCCTCCCTTTCTTCCTCCCATCTGTCCTTCCTCCCTTTCCTTCCTCCCATCTGTCCTTCCTCCCTTTCTTCCTCCCATCTGTCCTTCCTCCCTTTCTCCCTCCCATCTGTCCTTCCTCCCTTTCTTCCTCCCATCTGTCCTTCCTCCCTTTCCTTCCTCTCATCTGTCCTTCCTCCCTTTCTTCCTTCCCCCCTACGTCACACTGCTGTATTTAAACATCTGGAGTTAGCAGGAAGTTGTCTCACCTTGTTGGAGGGTTCAGGGACGGGATAGAGACCGGTTACTATGGAGACAGAAACACAAATAACATATATGTGATGATCCTGATTTACTATACTCTCTCTCTCTCTCTCTCTCTCTCTCTCTCTCTCTCTCTCTCTCTCTCTCACCGAAGTAATAATCAACTGTGTAGTCGTAGTCTGGGGTCGGCGTCACATCGTCGTTGTCCTCGCTAGTCGACTTGTTTTCTGTGGAAGGAAGGAAGGAAGGAAAGGAAGGAAGGAAGGAAGGAAGGACGGAGGAAGGAAGGAAAGAAGAAAGGGAGGAGAGAAGGAGGGAGGGAGGAAGGACAGATGGAAGGAAGGAAAGGAAGGAAGGACAGCGGAAATAAGGAACGAGGGAGGGAGAAAGGAAAAGAGGAAGGGAAGAAAGAAGGAAGGAAGGAAGGAAGGAAGGAAGAAAGGAAAGAAAGAAGGAAGGAAGGATAATAAAGGGTTAATGAAGTTTCACATTCTGTTAAAAGACTTTTATTTTGAAAGGTTCACTGATGTTCATTCATATACATTCTGTGATGGCTTATATGTCATCATCTTATCACACACACACACACACACACACACACACACTCAGAGACACACACACACACACACACACACACACACAGAGACACACACACACCTCTCTCAGTCTCACCGGTGTAATAATCAAACGTGGCTGTGTAGTCGTAGTCTGGGGTCGGCGTCACATCGTCGCCTTCCTCGCTAGTCGACTTGTTTTCTGTGGAAGGAAGGAAGGAAAGGAA
>NC_070587.1:36850440-36853842 GCF_027409825.1 Scomber japonicus | reverse complement strand
CGTCTCTCCAGGACTGTGAGGTAGGGGAGTAATGTAAGTTCCTTCCTCCTTTCCTTCCTTCCTTCCTTCCTTCCTTTCCTTTCGACCTGCTAGCAGTGAAACTCTCAGGTAGGGGAGTAATGTAAGTTCCTTCCTCCTTTTAATCTTCTTGTTACTGATTGAGCCAGAATCAACAATAAGTTACAGTTTCCTCCCTCCCTTCCTTCCCCCCCTCCTTTCCTTCCTTCCCCCCTCCTTTCCTTCCTTTCCCCCTCCTTTCCTTCATTCCTCCCTCCTTTCCTTTTTTCTTCCTTTCCTTCCTTCCATCGAGCTCTACAACAGGTAACAGCAGCCTTCCTTCCTTCCTTCCTTCCTTCCTTCCTTTCATCTGTCCTTCCTTTCTCCCTCCCTCCCTTCCTTCCTTCCGTCCTTCTTTCTTCCTTCCCTTTCATCTGTCCTTCCTTCCTTCCTTTCTTCCTTCCATCTGTCCTCCCTTCCTTCCTTCTTTCCTTCCTTCCTTCCTTCCATCTGTCCTTCCTTCCTTCGTTCCTTCCTTCCTTCCTCCCTTCCTTTCTTCCTTCCTTCCTTCGCGCCGAGCCGTCATCGAGCTCTACAACAGGTAACAGCAGCCAGGGAGACGTATGACTTCCTTCCTTCCTTCCTTCCTCCTTTCCTTCCTTCCTTTCCTTCCCTTTCGACCTGCTCGGAGTGAAACTCTCAGGTAGGGGAGTCATGTAAGTTTTAATCTTCTTGTTACTGATTGAGCCAGAATCAACAATAAGTTACAGTTTTTTTGCCCGTTTAGTAACCATCAAGTAACCATGACAACACTGGGACATATACCATTCACATCTGTGTAAAATTAATACTCTACTTCTTTCCTCCCTCCCTTCCTCCCCCCTCCTTTCCTTCATTCCTTCCTCCTTTCCTTCCTTCCATCGAGCTCTACAACAGGTAACAGCAGCCTTCCTTCCTTCCTTCCTTCCATCCGTCCTTCCTTCATTCCTTCCTTCCTTCCTTCCTTCCGTCCTTCCTTTCTTCCTTCCTTTCATCTGTCCTTCCTTCCTTCGTTCCTTCCTTTCTTCCTTCTTTCCACCTGTCCTTCCTTTCTTCCATCTGTCCTTCCTTCCTTCCTTCCTTCTTTCTTTCTTCTACTGCTATCAGAACCTAACAATCCTTGGTCAAAAAATTTTTCAGATATTTTAATCTTCTTGTTACTGATTGAGCCAGAATCAACAATAAGTTACAGTTTTTTGCCCGTTGTGTGTGTGCCAAAACTCTACACACAAGTAACCATGACAACACAGGGAAATATACCTACCTACCTAAAACTCTGCTATCAGAACCTAAACTCTGCTATCAGAACCTAAACTCTACTATCAGAACACACTAGTCTACTGGACCCTGCAGTAATGGTTGGGCCCTACAGTAACGGTTGGGCCCTACAGTAACGGTTGGGCCCTGCCTTAACGGTTGGGCCCTGCAGTAATGGTTGGTCCCTTGCAGTAATGGTTGGGCCCTGCAGTAATGGTTGGGCCCTGCCTTAACGGTTGGGCCCTGCAGTAATGGTTGGTCCCTGCAGTAATGGTTGGGCCCTGCAGTAATGGTTGGGCCCTGCAGTAATGGTTCAGCCCTGCAGTAATGGTTGGGCCCTGCAGTAACGGTTCAGCCCTGCAGTAATGGTTGGACCCTGCAGTAATGGTTGGTCCCTGCAGTAATGGTTCAGCCCTGCAGTAACGGTTGGGCCCTGCAGTAACGGTTGGTCCCTGCAGTAATGGTTGGACCCTGCAGTAATGGTTGGGCCCTGCAGTAACGGTTGGACCCTGCAGTAATGGTTGGGCCCTGCAGTAACGGTTGGGCCCTGCAGTAATGGTTGGGGCCCTGCAGTAACGGTTGGACCCTGCAGTAATGGTTGGGCCCTGCAGTAACGGTTGGGCCCTGCAGTAATGGTTGGGCCCTGCAGTAACGGTTGGGCCCTGCAGTAACGGTTGGTCCCTGCAGTAATGGTTGGACCCTGCAGTAATGGTTGGGCCCTGCAGTAACGGTTGGACCCTGCAGTAATGGTTGGGCCCTGCAGTAACGGTTGGGCCCTGCAGTAATGGTTGGGCCCTGCAGTAATGGTTGGACCCTGCAGTAACGGTTGGACCCTGCAGTAATGGTTGGGCCCTGCAGTAATGGTTGGACCCTGCAGTAACGGTTGGGCCCTGCAGTAACGGTTGGGCCCTGCAGTAATGGTTGGACCCTGCAGTAACGGTTGGACCCTGCAGTAAAGGTTGGTCCCTGCAGTAATGGTTGGACCCTGCAGTAACGGTTGGACCCTGCAGTAATGGTTGGTCCCTGCAGTAACGATTGGGCCCTGCCTTAACGCTTGGGCCCTGCAGTAATGGTTGGTCCCTGCAGTAATGGTTGGTCCCTGCAGTAATGGTTCAGCCCTGCAGTAACGGTTGGTCCCTGCAGTAATGGTTGGACCCTGCAGTAATGGTTGGGCCCTGCAGTAACGGTTGGACCCTGCAGTAATGGTTGGGCCCTGCAGTAACGGTTGGGCCCTGCAGTAATGGTTGGGCCATGCAGTAATGGTTGGACCCTGCAGTAACGGTTGGACCCTGCAGTAATGGTTGGACCCTGCAGTAATGGTTGGGCCCTGCAGTAACGGTTGGGCCCTGCAGTAATGGTTGGGCCCTGCAGTAATGGTTGGACCCTGCAGTAACGGTTGGACCCTGCAGTAATGGTTGGGCCCTGCAGTAATGGTTGGACCCTGCAGTAACGGTTGGACCCTGCAGTAATGGTTGGACCCTGCAGTAATGGTTGGACCCTGCAGTAACGGTTGGACCCTGCAGTAATGGTTGGTCCCTGCAGTAACGATTGGGCCCTGCCTTAACGGTTGGGCCCTGCCTTAACGGTTGGGCCCTGCAGTAAAGGTTCGGCCCTGCAGTAACGGTTGGGCCCTGCAGTAACGGTTGGGCCCTGCAGTAACGGTTGGGCCCTGCAGTAATGGTTGGACCCTGCAGTAACGGTTGGACCCTGCAGTAACGGTTGGGCCCTGCAGTAATGGTTGGACCCTGCAGTAACGGTTGGGCCCTGCAGTAATGGTTGGACCCTGCAGTAAAGGTTGGACCCTGCAGTAATGGTTGGGCCCTGCAGTAATGGTTGGGCCCTGCAGTAACGGTTGGGTCCTGCAGTAATGGTTGGGTCCTGCAGTAACGGTTGGACCCTGCAGTAATGGTTCAGCCCTGCAGTAATGGTTGGACCCTGCAGTAATGGTTGGTCCCTGCAGTAATGGTTGGGCCCTGCAGTAACGGTTGGGCCCTGCAGTAACGGTTGGGCCCTGCAGTAACGGTTGGGCCCTGCAGTAATGGTACGGCCCTGCAGTAACGGTTGGACCCTGCAGTAATGGTTGGACCCTGCAGTAATGGTTGGACCCTG
>NC_070587.1:36825440-36845440 GCF_027409825.1 Scomber japonicus | reverse complement strand
GGCGACCGTTACTGTGACGCCGAGGACCCGCCCTACAAGTTCATCCACATGCTGAAGGGCATCAGCATTTACCCAGAATCCCTCAGCGGCAGCAAGCGGATCGTCCGCGGCGTGCGGCGGGCCGGCGACGGCGCGGCGGGGCGGGGCATGGTGCTGGTCGACGCCGAGAACAACATCCTGGACATGACGGGTCAGCTGCAGATGAGCCACCTGGTGCCCCCCGCCGCCGGCGCTGGCTCCGCCCCCCCTCACGGCCCGGCCCGGACCGAGCGGGCGCTGCCGGTCCGAGCCGACTACTGCTGCCTGGACAGCAGCTCGGCCGGGAGCAGCCAGACCAGCAGCAAGACCGCCTCCCCCTTTAGCCCCGCCTCCTCGGAGCCGGAGCCGGAGCCGGAGCCGGGCCTCGGCGCCGTCAGCCTCACCGTGGACTACAACTTCCCCAAGAAGGCGCTGGTGGTGACGGTGGTGGGGGCCCGCGGGCTGCCCGCCATGGACGAGCAGGCGGGGAGCTCGGACCCCTACGTGAAGATGACCATCCTGCCGGAGAAGAAGCACCGCGTGAAGACCCGGGTCCTGAGGAAGACTCTGGACCCGCTCTTCGACGAGACCTTCACCTTCTACGGAGTCGCCTACAGCTCGCTGCCGGAGCTCACGCTGCACTTCCTGGTCCTCAGCTTCGACCGCTTCGCCCGCGATGATGTCATCGGCGAGGCGGTGGTGCCTCTGAAGGGCGTGGACCCCAGCACGGGCCGAGTCCACCTGAGCCAGCAGATCACCAAGAGGAACATGCAGGTGAGGGGGGGTGCTGGGGGGGGGGGGGGGCACGCACCAATCACAGCCAGACAGGAAGCTGCTGGAACCAAACCTCCTGATTGATCTTCTACTGGTCCTTCAGCTCCGTCTCTTTAAGCCCCGCCCCCAGCAGGTTAGGGGGCGGGGCTAAAAGAGACTAACTAGCTGCTGATGCTGCTGTCACCGTGGCAACAGCTGCTGGTCTGAGCTAACTAGCTGCTGATGCTGCTGTCACCGTGGCAACAGCTGCTGGTCTGAGCTTTAATGAGGACTGATCTTTAATGAGGACTGATTTAAGGTGGACTGAGCTTTAAGGTGGACTGAGCTTTAATGAGGACTGATCTTTAATGAGGACTGATTTAAGGTGGACTGAGCTTTAAGGTGGACTGAGCTTTAAGGTGGACTGAGATTTAATGAGGACTGAGCTTTAATGAGGACTGATTTAAGGTGGACTGAGCTTTAAGGTGGACTGAGCTTTAATGAGGACTGAGCTTTAATGAGGACTGATTTAAGGTGGACTGAGCTTTAAGGTGGACTGAGCTTTAAGGTGGACTGAGCTTTAATGAGGACTGATTTAAGGTGGACTGAGCTTTAAGGTGGACTGAGATTCAATGAGGACTGAGCTTTAATGAGGACTGAGCTTTAATGAGGACTGATTTAAGGTGGACTGAGCTTTAAGGTGGACTGAGCTTTAATGAGGACTGATTTAAGGTGGACTGAGCTTTAAGTTGGACTGAGCTTTAATGAGGACTGATTTAAGGTGGACTGAGCTTTAAGGTGGACTGAGCTTTAATGAGGACTGAGATTTAAGGTGGATTGATTTAAGGTGGACTGAGCTTTAATGAGGCCTGAGCTTTAAGGTGGACTGAGCTTTAAGGTGGAATGAGCTTTAAGGTGGAATGAGCTTTAAGGTGGACTGAGCTTTAAGGTGGACTGAGCTTTAAGATGGACTGAGCTTTAAAGTGGACTGATTTAAGGTGGACTGAGCTTTAAGGTGGACTGAGCTTTAAGGTGGACTGAGCTTTAAGGTGGACTGAGCTTTAAGATGGACTGAGCTTTAAAGTGGACTGATTTAAGGTGGACTGAGCTTTAAGATGGACTGAGCTTTAAAGTGGACTGATTTAAGGTCGACTGATATTTAAGGTGGACTGAGATTTAATGAGGACTGAGCTTTAAGGTGGACTGATTTAAGGTGGACTGAGCTTTAATAAGGACTGAGATTTAAGGTGGACTGAGCATGTTTCTGTGTTGCAGTGTGAGACTCGCGGGGAGCTGCTGGCGTCTCTGTCCTACCAGCCGGTGTCTCATCGCCTCAGCGTCGTGGTCCTGAAGGCCAGACACCTTCCCAAGATGGACATCACCGGCCTGTCAGCGAGTAAGTACCACACCCTCTGATGATGAGGGAGGGAGGAAAGGAGGGAGGGAGGAGGGAAGGAGGGAGGGAGGAAGGAAGGAGGGAGGAAAGAAAGAGAGAAGGAGGCAAGGAAGTAAAGGAGGGAGGGAGGAAGGAAGGAAAGGAGGAAGGAAGGAAGGATGGAAGGAAGAATGACCCCTGACCTAGAAAGAACAATCATACAACAATATATACAAAGATAGAGCAAACTTTTCATTTCTTTTTCTTTTTCATTTTGATAATTTCCCAGTTTGGGATCAATAAAGTATCTATCATCTATCATCTGAATCTAATGTCTTCAGAGCTCTCTGGATCAAAGTGTTTGATGTCAGGTGAGCACAGCTGGGTTTAAGGAGGTCAGAGAGGGTCTCACCTTTCACTCTTTACCTGCTTCATTCCACTGAACCCTCTTTCACTGTCAGCTGGAGTTGCAGGAATGGTGAGGAGAGGACATGAGGTCTTCTCAAAGGTTCCTGTAGCAGGGTCACACAGACAATATATATATATTAACAAATTACATTTACTCTGATTCCTGATAAACCAAATAACACTGTCTCACAATATTAGACATTTGGACACTGGCACACATGTTCTGTCTCTGAGGTTTACAGATATGATCTCATGCCAGACCCAGAGACTTAAAGTGTGGAACAAAGAAATATCCCCAGTTCTCAAATACTTTATATATGGAAACAATTTGATTTGAGTTATTAGGAAAATCAGACAACCATTTCTTGATGACATCACACAGCAGAGAGGATATCCTGATTATGTTTGAACATGTATTTGTTTATAATTTATATAAATAAGTATCATTTTATACAGTCACAGATGGCCATAGAAACCGTTGTTACACTGTAGAGTACAGCTTTCACCCTGCCCTTTCTTTTCCCCTAACCTGCTTTGGGGGTGGGGGTGGGGGGTGGGAAGGAGGGGGTAATTATTTCTTTGCCTTGTCATGCTGGTCAGCATCAGTAGGCTTCAGGAGGACTCAGGAGGACTCAGGAGGACTCCCTCATAGGTGTCTGTGTCCAGCACTGCTCTCAACTTAGGCCCAGGTCTACAGTTGTGCAGAGATAGATGGATGAAAATCAAATCATAAATTTGGCGGGTGTTAATTTAGAACCCTGGTTCTAACGTTCTCCTCCTCTCTCCTCAGACCCCTGGGGGGGGTTCTAACGTGTTCTAACGTTCTCCTCCTCTCTCCTCAGACCCCTGGGGGGGGTTCTAACGTGTTCTAACGTTCTCCTCCTCTCTCCTCAGACCCCTGGGGGGGGTTCTAACGTGTTCTAACGTTCTCCTCCTCTCTCCTCAGACCCCTGGGGGGGGTTCTAACGTGTTCTAACGTTCTCCTCCTCTCTCCTCAGACCCCTGGGGGGGGTTCTAACGTGTTCTAACGTTCTCCTCCTCTCTCCTCAGACCCCTGGGGGGGGGTTCTAACGTGTTCTAACGTTCTCCTCCTCTCTCCTCAGACCCCTACGTGAAGGTGAACGTGTTCTACGGACGTAAGCGCATCGCTAAGAAGAAGACCCACGTGAAGAAGTGCACCCTGAACCCGGTCTTCAACGAGTCCTTCATCTACGACATCCCCCCCGAGCTGCTGCCCGAGGTCTCCGTGGAGTTCCTGGTGGTGGACTTCGACCGGACCACCAAGAACGAGGTTCTGGGCCGGGTTCTGCTGGGCCTGCACAGCCCCGCCCCCACCGGAGCCGCTCACTGGAGGGAGGTCTGCGAGAACCCCCGCCGGCAGATCTCCAAATGGCACAACCTGAACGAGTACTGAGCAGGAGGAGGGGGGGGGGGGGGGGGGGCGGGGGGGTAGAGACTCTACAGACTCTGAGATAAAGACTGAGTGTACACACACACACAGATACACACACACACACACAGATACACACACACACACACACACACAGACACACACACACAAACACACACACACACAGACACACACACACACACACACACACACACACAGAGATACACACACACACACACACAGAGATACACACACACACACACAGAGACACACACACACACAGACACACAGACACACACACACACACATGTAGACACACAGAGACACACAGACACACACACACACACACACAGACACACACACATCTGTACTAACACACACTGACCTGCTCACATGTTCCTACACTCCACACTGACCCTGAACGCATCGTCATGCTGAATACTAGGCCCTGACCTTTGACCTCTGACCTTTGACCTCTGACCTTTGACCTTTGACCTCAATAAAACTTAATATAATTAATCATTAACATGTAATTAAATATTCTATCTAACAGCTGATTGGTCAGCGCTCCTGATGAGTCATCATGTGACCTTTGACCCCCGGCGCTGCGTTCAGGGCCAGCGTGTGAAAACCAACACTCTCTCTTTCTGTCTCTAACAGCCGGCCAATCGGCTGCTTTTCAAAACACAGACATGACGTCATAGTTAAAGGTTGGTGACATCATCGGAAGGAGTGATGACATCATCGGAAGGAGTGATGACATCATCGGAAGGAATGCTCGAATAAAAAAAAAAAAAGAAGATTCCCCTCCTGCTGTTCATCGCATGTCTGTCTGAAAAAAACCAAAAGAAGAGCTGCTGACATCACTCTGACATCACTCTGACATCACTCTGACATCACTCTGACATCACTCCGACTGACAGGATGACGTCGGTGCTGTTCAGGAGAGCCAATCAGAGGCTGCGCTCACACCTGTCAGCCCTCTGGTCGATCAATGAACTGAAGACGATGATGAAGATGATGATGATGATGAAGATGATGATGATGATGATGATGAAGATGAGCAGCATCCGGACTGACAACATGTACAATACAATGTTTGTAGCATGAACCAATTCCACTAATATCATCTTCATCATCTTCATCATCTTCATCATCATCATCATCACCATCATCATCATCTTCTTCATCATCATCTTTATCATTATCATCTCTATCATCATCATCTTCTTCTTCTTCATCATCATCTTCATCTTCTTCATAATCTTCATCTTCATCATCATCTTCATCACTGCAGCTCGGACTAATCGTTCAGAGTTCAGTTTGTTAATAAAGTTTCAATCTGTGTATAATCTCCAAACAGGAAGTGATCAATATACCGATCAAATAAAAGTGACTCATTGAAAATTACCATTCAGGAAACTACTTCCTGTTTGCTCTGCCTGCTGTTTCTGTGTGGTCGCCGTGGTGACGAGCTCATTAATTAAAGTCCAGCTGATCAAACTAACGATTAACGGTGTAAAGGGTTGATTATTGATTTATTGGTTCTGCTCTCAGCCTCCATCTCTTTTCTTCTTCATGTCATTCAGCAGCGGTTTGAACAGGAAGTCGCCAGTCAGCTGATCCATAACCGGCCCGGTCAGCTGATCCGTAACCGGCCCGGTCAGCTGATCCATAACCGGCCGAGTCAGCTGATCCATAACCGACCCGGTCAGCTGATCCATAACCGGGCCGGTCACCGATCGATAACCGATCGGGTCACCGGCCGAATCACCGATCCGTAACCGGTCGGGTCACCGATCGATAACCGGTCGAGTCACCGATCCGTAACCGGCCAGGTCACCGATCTTTAACCGGCCCGGTCACCGATCCGTAACCGGCCAGGTCAGCTGATCCGTAACCGGTCGGTGACTAACCCTAACCCTAATAACCGGTCGGTCGGTAACCGGTGGGTTGTACCGGCGTCTGCTTCCTTCCTGTCTGACGGAGCTTTTGTGTGTTTGAGCTGCGATTCTGTTTGTTAACGTGCAAATAAAAAGTTAGCTGAACTCTGACTCCACTCTTTATTCTATCAACTTATTCATATATATATACTAGGGGTTAGAGGAAGGAAGGAAAGGAGGAGGGACGGAAGGAAAGGAAGAAGGGAGGAACTTTAATTTCATTCCCCCCTCCATCCTTTCCCTGCTTCTCTCTTTCTTTCTTTCCTCCCTCCTTTCCTTTCCGTCCTCCATCCTTTTCTTCCTTCCTTCCTTCTTCCTTCCCTCCTTCTCTCTTTCCTTCCTCCCTCCCTCCTTTCCTTCCTCCTTTCTCTTTATTCTATCAGTTATATAAGTTAGGGGTTAGGGGTTAGAGGAAGGAAGGAAAGGAGGGAAGGGAGGAGGGAAGGAAAGGAGGGAAGGAAGGAAGAAGGGAGGAAGGAAGGAACCTTGTCCAAAATAAAAATGTTTGATAAGCAGCCATTTACTTTAATTCTGACAGTGGTATGTCGAATCTGTGTAAAACTCGATATAGGAAATTCCAATCTATTGAATGGAAGGCTCGGATCACACACACATCTTTAATATACAGCCCTTCTGGATGAATGTCCACTCAGTTCTCTGCAATGTGTTCATATGCAGACCTGATAAAAAAAAAATCAGCTGTTTAAAAAAATATTTAAAATAAATGGTGCATGTTTCAGAAAAATGAATGTCTGGTTGTTCATGCCCTGTTTAGTCAATGGTTAGGCTACAAATCAATTCCTAGTTACTTTTGAGTATTATAATTATTATGAATTCTTCAAATCAAAGGATATTTATGTATGCATGCTTTTATTTTGAAGTAGGTGGTTTTATTATGAAGGCAGTTATACAGTTCCTCTTCTTTTCCTCACGTGCAGCAGTCACTGACGATGTAAGTTGTGTTCATGGGGAAGTGAAATGAGAGTGTACATGTTACTTTCCTCTTCTGATTGTGTTGTTAGCTGCTGGTGTATATTTACACTCTTTGAAAGTCCGTTTTTACTTGTTAGCATGATCGCGATTTAGCATCATTTAAGCTAACTCAGTTGGGGAGCGTACTTATGTTCCCTGGGTCATATGTTCCCCGATCGCGGCTAACTCGGCTGCTAATTCAGCTGCTAGCTCGGCGGCTAACACAGCTAACTGGCTAACTGTAGACGGGATCATCCCTATGTTCCCCGGGTCACATGTTCTCTGATCGCGGCATCATTATGTATTAAACTAGACAAAAACCTTTCCAGTCTAGTTATAATAGAGGTAAATAGACTATAAGTCTGGTCATTATGTATTAAACTAGACAAAAACCTTTCCAGTCTAGTTATAATAGAGGTAAATAGTCTATAAGTCTGGTCATTATGTATTAAACTAGACAAAAACCTTTCCAGTCTAGTTATAATAGAGGTAAATAGACTATAAGTCTGGTCATTATGTATTAAACTAGACAAAAACCTTTCCAGTCTAGTTATAATAGAGGTAAATAGTCTATAAGTCTGGTCATTATGTATTAAACTAGACAAAAACCTTTCCAGTCTAGTTATAATAGAGGTAAATAGACTATAAGTCTGGTCATTATGTATTAAACTAGACAAAAACCTTTCCAGTCTAGTTATAATAGAGGTAAATAGTCTATAAGTCTGGTCATTATGTATTAAACTAGACAAAAACCTTTCCAGTCTAGTTATAATAGAGGTAAATAGTCTATAAGTCTGGTCATTATGTATTAAACTAGACAAAAACCTTTCCAGTCTAGTTATAATAGAGGTAAATAGTCCTCTATAAGTCTGGTCATTATGTATTAAACTAGACAAAAACCTTTCCAGTCTAGTTATAATAGAGGTAAATAGTCTATAAGTCTGGTCATTATGTATTAAACTAGACAAAAACCTTTCCAGTCTAGTTATAATAGAGGTAAATAGTCTATAAGTCTGGTCATTATGTATTAAACTAGACAAAAACCTTTCCAGTCTAGTTATAATAGAGGTAAATAGTCTATAAGTCTGGTCATTATGTATTAAACTAGACAAAAACCTTTCCAGTCTAGTTATAATAGAGGTAAATAGTCTATAAGTCTGGTCATTATGTATTAAACTAGACAAAAACCTTTCCAGTCTAGTTATAATAGAGGTAAATAGTCTATAAGTCTGGTCATTATGTATTAAACTAGACAAAAACCTTTCCAGTCTAGTTATAATAGAGGTAAATAGTCCTCTATAAGTCTGGTCATTATGTATTAAACTAGACAAAAACCTTTCCAGTCTAGTTATAATAGAGGTAAATAGTCTATAAGTCTGGTCATTATGTATTAAACTAGACAAAAACCTTTCCAGTCTAGTTATAATAGAGGTAAATAGTCTATAAGTCTGGTCATTATGTATTAAACTAGACAAAAACCTTTCCAGTCTAGTTATAATAGAGGTAAATAGTCTATAAGTCTGGTCATTATGTATTAAACTAGACAAAAACCTTTCCAGTCTAGTTATAATAGAGGTAAATAGTCTATAAGTCTGGTCATTATGTATTAAACTAGACAAAAACCTTTCCAGTCTAGTTATAATAGAGGTAAATAGTCTATAAGTCTGGTCATTATGTATTAAACTAGACAAAAACCTTTCCAGTCTAGTTATAATAGAGGTAAATAGTCTATAAGTCTGGTCATTATGTATTAAACTAGACAAAAACCTTTCCAGTCTAGTTATAATAGAGGTAAATAGTCTATAAGTCTGGTCATTATGTATTAAACTAGACAAAAACCTTTCCAGTCTAGTTATAATAGAGGTAAATAGACTATAAGTCTGGTCATTATGTATTAAACTAGACAAAAACCTTTCCAGTCTAGTTATAATAGAGGTAAATAGTCCTCTATAAGTCTGGTCATTATGTATTAAACTAGACAAAAACCTTTCCAGTCTAGTTATAATAGAGGTAAATAGTCCTCTATAAGTCTGGTCATTATGTATTAAACTAGACAAAAACCTTTCCAGTCTAGTTATAATAGAGGTAAATAGTCTATAAGTCTGGTCATTATGTATTAAACTAGACAAAAACCTTTCCAGTCTAGTTATAATAGAGGTAAATAGTCTATAAGTCTGGTCATTATGTATTAAACTAGACAAAAACCTTTCCAGTCTAGTTATAATAGAGGTAAATAGACTATAAGTCTGGTCATTATGTATTAAACTAGACAAAAACCTTTCCAGTCTAGTTATAATAGAGGTAAATAGACCTCTATAAGTCTGGTCATTATGTATTAAACTAGACAAAAACCTTTCCAGTCTAGTTATAATAGAGGTAAATAGTCTATAAGTCTGGTCATTATGTATTAAACTAGACAAAAACCTTTCCAGTCTAGTTATAATAGAGGTAAATAGTCTATAAGTCTGGTCATTATGTATTAAACTAGACAAAAACCTTTCCAGTCTAGTTATAATAGAGGTAAATAGACTATAAGTCTGGTCATTATGTATTAAACTAGACAAAAACCTTTCCAGTCTAGTTATAATAGAGGTAAATAGTCTATAAGTCTGGTCATTATGTATTAAACTAGACAAAAACCTTTCCAGTCTAGTTATAATAGAGGTAAATAGTCTATAAGTCTGGTCATTATGTATTAAACTAGACAAAAACCTTTCCAGTCTAGTTATAATAGAGGTAAATAGTCTATAAGTCTGGTCATTATGTATTAAACTAGACAAAAACCTTTCCAGTCTAGTTATAATAGAGGTAAATAGACTATAAGTCTGGTCATTATGTATTAAACTAGACAAAAACCTTTCCAGTCTAGTTATAATAGAGGTAAATAGACTATAAGTCTGGTCATTATGTATTAAACTAGACAAAAACCTTTCCAGTCTAGTTATAATAGAGGTAAATAGTCTATAAGTCTGGTCATTATGTATTAAACTAGACAAAAACCTTTCCAGTCTAGTTATAATAGAGGTAAATAGTCTATAAGTCTGGTCATTATGTATTAAACTAGACAAAAACCTTTCCAGTCTAGTTATAATAGAGGTAAATAGTCCTCTATAAGTCTGGTCATTATGTATTAAACTAGACAAAAACCTTTCCAGTCTAGTTATAATAGAGGTAAATAGACTATAAGTCTGGTCATTATGTATTAAACTAGACAAAAACCTTTCCAGTCTAGTTATAATAGAGGTAAATAGTCTATAAGTCTGGTCATTATGTATTAAACTAGACAAAAACCTTTCCAGTCTAGTTATAATAGAGGTAAATAGTCCTCTATAAGTCTGGTCATTATGTATTAAACTAGACAAAAACCTTTCCAGTCTAGTTATAATAGAGGTAAATAGTCCTCTATAAGTCTGGTCATTATGTATTAAACTAGACAAAAACCTTTCCAGTCTAGTTATAATAGAGGTAAATAGTCCTCTATAAGTCTGGTCATTATGTATTAAACTAGACAAAAACCTTTCCAGTCTAGTTATAATAGAGGTAAATAGTCTATAAGTCTGGTCATTATGTATTAAACTAGACAAAAACCTTTCCAGTCTAGTTATAATAGAGGTAAATAGTCCTCTATAAGTCTGGTCATTATGTATTAAACTAGACAAAAACCTTTCCAGTCTAGTTATAATAGAGGTAAATAGTCTATAAGTCTGGTCATTATGTATTAAACTAGACAAAAACCTTTCCAGTCTAGTTATAATAGAGGTAAATAGTCCTCTATAAGTCTGGTCATTATGTATTAAACTAGACAAAAACCTTTCCAGTCTAGTTATAATAGAGGTAAATAGTCTATAAGTCTGGTCATTATGTATTAAACTAGACAAAAACCTTTCCAGTCTAGTTATAATAGAGGTAAATAGTCTATAAGTCTGGTCATTATGTATTAAACTAGACAAAAACCTTTCCAGTCTAGTTATAATAGAGGTAAATAGACTATAAGTCTGGTCATTATGTATTAAACTAGACAAAAACCTTTCCAGTCTAGTTATAATAGAGGTAAATAGTCTATAAGTCTGGTCATTATGTATTAAACTAGACAAAAACCTTTCCAGTCTAGTTATAATAGAGGTAAATAGTCCTCTATAAGTCTGGTCATTATGTATTAAACTAGACAAAAACCTTTCCAGTCTAGTTATAATAGAGGTAAATAGTCCTCTATAAGTCTGGTCATTATGTATTAAACTAGACAAAAACCTTTCCAGTCTAGTTATAATAGAGGTAAATAGTCCTCTATAAGTCTGGTCATTATGTATTAAACTAGACAAAAACCTTTCCAGTCTAGTTATAATAGAGGTAAATAGTCTATAAGTCTGGTCATTATGTATTAAACTAGACAAAAACCTTTCCAGTCTAGTTATAATAGAGGTAAATAGTCCTCTATAAGTCTGGTCATTATGTATTAAACTAGACAAAAACCTTTCCAGTCTAGTTATAATAGAGGTAAATAGTCTATAAGTCTGGTCATTATGTATTAAACTAGACAAAAACCTTTCCAGTCTAGTTATAATAGAGGTAAATAGACTATAAGTCTGGTCATTATGTATTAAACTAGACAAAAACCTTTCCAGTCTAGTTATAATAGAGGTAAATAGTCTATAAGTCTGGTCATTATGTATTAAACTAGACAAAAACCTTTCCAGTCTAGTTATAATAGAGGTAAATAGTCTATAAGTCTGGTCATTATGTATTAAACTAGACAAAAACCTTTCCAGTCTAGTTATAATAGAGGTAAATAGTCCTCTATAAGTCTGGTCATTATGTATTAAACTAGACAAAAACCTTTCCAGTCTAGTTATAATAGAGGTAAATAGTCCTCTATAAGTCTGGTCATTATGTATTAAACTAGACAAAAACCTTTCCAGTCTAGTTATAATAGAGGTAAATAGACTATAAGTCTGGTCATTATGTATTAAACTAGACAAAAACCTTTCCAGTCTAGTTATAATAGAGGTAAATAGTCTATAAGTCTGGTCATTATGTATTAAACTAGACAAAAACCTTTCCAGTCTAGTTATAATAGAGGTAAATAGTCCTCTATAAGTCTGGTCATTATGTATTAAACTAGACAAAAACCTTTCCAGTCTAGTTATAATAGAGGTAAATAGTCTATAAGTCTGGTCATTATGTATTAAACTAGACAAAAACCTTTCCAGTCTAGTTATAATAGAGGTAAATAGTCTATAAGTCTGGTCATTATGTATTAAACTAGACAAAAACCTTTCCAGTCTAGTTATAATAGAGGTAAATAGTCCTCTATAAGTCTGGTCATTATGTATTAAACTAGACAAAAACCTTTCCAGTCTAGTTATAATAGAGGTAAATAGTCTATAAGTCTGGTCATTATGTATTAAACTAGACAAAAACCTTTCCAGTCTAGTTATAATAGAGGTAAATAGTCTATAAGTCTGGTCATTATGTATTAAACTAGACAAAAACCTTTCCAGTCTAGTTATAATAGAGGTAAATAGTCTATAAGTCTGGTCATTATGTATTAAACTAGACAAAAACCTTTCCAGTCTAGTTATAATAGAGGTAAATAGTCCTCTATAAGTCTGGTCATTATGTATTAAACTAGACAAAAACCTTTCCAGTCTAGTTATAATAGAGGTAAATAGTCTATAAGTCTGGTCATTATGTATTAAACTAGACAAAAACCTTTCCAGTCTAGTTATAATAGAGGTAAATAGTCTATAAGTCTGGTCATTATGTATTAAACTAGACAAAAACCTTTCCAGTCTAGTTATAATAGAGGTAAATAGACTATAAGTCTGGTCATTATGTATTAAACTAGACAAAAACCTTTCCAGTCTAGTTATAATAGAGGTAAATAGTCTATAAGTCTGGTCATTATGTATTAAACTAGACAAAAACCTTTCCAGTCTAGTTATAATAGAGGTAAATAGTCTATAAGTCTGGTCATTATGTATTAAACTAGACAAAAACCTTTCCAGTCTAGTTATAATAGAGGTAAATAGACTATAAGTCTGGTCATTATGTATTAAACTAGACAAAAACCTTTCCAGTCTAGTTATAATAGAGGTAAATAGACTATAAGTCTGGTCATTATGTATTAAACTAGACAAAAACCTTTCCAGTCTAGTTATAATAGAGGTAAATAGTCTATAAGTCTGGTCATTATGTATTAAACTAGACAAAAACCTTTCCAGTCTAGTTATAATAGAGGTAAATAGACTATAAGTCTGGTCATTATGTATTAAACTAGACAAAAACCTTTCCAGTCTAGTTATAATAGAGGTAAATAGGCCTCTATAAGTCTGGTCATTATGTATTAAACTAGACAAAAACCTTTCCAGTCTAGTTATAATAGAGGTAAATAGTCTATAAGTCTGGTCATTATGTATTAAACTAGACAAAAACCTTTCCAGTCTAGTTATAATAGAGGTAAATAGACTATAAGTCTGGTCATTATGTATTAAACTAGACAAAAACCTTTCCAGTCTAGTTATAATAGAGGTAAATAGGCCTCTATAAGTCTGGTCATTATGTATTAAACTAGACAAAAACCTTTCCAGTCTAGTTATAATAGAGGTAAATAGTCTATAAGTCTGGTCATTATGTATTAAACTAGACAAAAACCTTTCCAGTCTAGTTATAATAGAGGTAAATAGACTATAAGTCTGGTCATTATGTATTAAACTAGACAAAAACCTTTCCAGTCTAGTTATAATAGAGGTAAATAGTCTATAAGTCTGGTCATTATGTATTAAACTAGACAAAAACCTTTCCAGTCTAGTTATAATAGAGGTAAATAGTCTATAAGTCTGGTCATTATGTATTAAACTAGACAAAAACCTTTCCAGTCTAGTTATAATAGAGGTAAATAGACTATAAGTCTGGTCATTATGTATTAAACTAGACAAAAACCTTTCCAGTCTAGTTATAATAGAGGTAAATAGTCCTCTATAAGTCTGGTCATTATGTATTAAACTAGACAAAAACCTTTCCAGTCTAGTTATAATAGAGGTAAATAGTCTATAAGTCTGGTCATTATGTATTAAACTAGACAAAAACCTTTCCAGTCTAGTTATAATAGAGGTAAATAGTCTATAAGTCTGGTCATTATGTATTAAACTAGACAAAAACCTTTCCAGTCTAGTTATAATAGAGGTAAATAGACTATAAGTCTGGTCATTATGTATTAAACTAGACAAAAACCTTTCCAGTCTAGTTATAATAGAGGTAAATAGTCCTCTATAAGTCTGGTCATTATGTATTAAACTAGACAAAAACCTTTCCAGTCTAGTTATAATAGAGGTAAATAGTCCTCTATAAGTCTGGTCATTATGTATTAAACTAGACAAAAACCTTTCCAGTCTAGTTATAATAGAGGTAAATAGTCCTCTATAAGTCTGGTCATTATGTATTAAACTAGACAAAAACCTTTCCAGTCTAGTTATAATAGAGGTAAATAGTCCTCTATAAGTCTGGTCATTATGTATTAAACTAGACAAAAACCTTTCCAGTCTAGTTATAATAGAGGTAAATAGACTATAAGTCTGGTCATTATGTATTAAACTAGACAAAAACCTTTCCAGTCTAGTTATAATAGAGGTAAATAGTCTATAAGTCTGGTCATTATGTATTAAACTAGACAAAAACCTTTCCAGTCTAGTTATAATAGAGGTAAATAGTCTATAAGTCTGGTCATTATGTATTAAACTAGACAAAAACCTTTCCAGTCTAGTTATAATAGAGGTAAATAGTCCTCTATAAGTCTGGTCATTATGTATTAAACTAGACAAAAACCTTTCCAGTCTAGTTATAATAGAGGTAAATAGTCCTCTATAAGTCTGGTCATTATGTATTAAACTAGACAAAAACCTTTCCAGTCTAGTTATAATAGAGGTAAATAGACTATAAGTCTGGTCATTATGTATTAAACTAGACAAAAACCTTTCCAGTCTAGTTATAATAGAGGTAAATAGTCCTCTATAAGTCTGGTCATTATGTATTAAACTAGACAAAAACCTTTCCAGTCTAGTTATAATAGAGGTAAATAGTCTATAAGTCTGGTCATTATGTATTAAACTAGACAAAAACCTTTCCAGTCTAGTTATAATAGAGGTAAATAGTCCTCTATAAGTCTGGTCATTATGTATTAAACTAGACAAAAACCTTTCCAGTCTAGTTATAATAGAGGTAAATAGTCTATAAGTCTGGTCATTATGTATTAAACTAGACAAAAACCTTTCCAGTCTAGTTATAATAGAGGTAAATAGACTATAAGTCTGGTCATTATGTATTAAACTAGACAAAAACCTTTCCAGTCTAGTTATAATAGAGGTAAATAGTCTATAAGTCTGGTCATTATGTATTAAACTAGACAAAAACCTTTCCAGTCTAGTTATAATAGAGGTAAATAGTCTATAAGTCTGGTCATTATGTATTAAACTAGACAAAAACCTTTCCAGTCTAGTTATAATAGAGGTAAATAGTCTATAAGTCTGGTCATTATGTATTAAACTAGACAAAAACCTTTCCAGTCTAGTTATAATAGAGGTAAATAGACTATAAGTCTGGTCATTATGTATTAAACTAGACAAAAACCTTTCCAGTCTAGTTATAATAGAGGTAAATAGTCTATAAGTCTGGTCATTATGTATTAAACTAGACAAAAACCTTTCCAGTCTAGTTATAATAGAGGTAAATAGTCTATAAGTCTGGTCATTATGTATTAAACTAGACAAAAACCTTTCCAGTCTAGTTATAATAGAGGTAAATAGTCTATAAGTCTGGTCATTATGTATTAAACTAGACAAAAACCTTTCCAGTCTAGTTATAATAGAGGTAAATAGTCTATAAGTCTGGTCATTATGTATTAAACTAGACAAAAACCTTTCCAGTCTAGTTATAATAGAGGTAAATAGTCTATAAGTCTGGTCATTATGTATTAAACTAGACAAAAACCTTTCCAGTCTAGTTATAATAGAGGTAAATAGTCTATAAGTCTGGTCATTATGTATTAAACTAGACAAAAACCTTTCCAGTCTAGTTATAATAGAGGTAAATAGTCTATAAGTCTGGTCATTATGTATTAAACTAGACAAAAACCTTTCCAGTCTAGTTATAATAGAGGTAAATAGTCTATAAGTCTGGTCATTATGTATTAAACTAGACAAAAACCTTTCCAGTCTAGTTATAATAGAGGTAAATAGTCCTCTATAAGTCTGGTCATTATGTATTAAACTAGACAAAAACCTTTCCAGTCTAGTTATAATAGAGGTAAATAGTCTATAAGTCTGGTCATTATGTATTAAACTAGACAAAAACCTTTCCAGTCTAGTTATAATAGAGGTAAATAGTCTATAAGTCTGGTCATTATGTATTAAACTAGACAAAAACCTTTCCAGTCTAGTTATAATAGAGGTAAATAGTCCTCTATAAGTCTGGTCATTATGTATTAAACTAGACAAAAACCTTTCCAGTCTAGTTATAATAGAGGTAAATAGTCTATAAGTCTGGTCATTATGTATTAAACTAGACAAAAACCTTTCCAGTCTAGTTATAATAGAGGTAAATAGACTATAAGTCTGGTCATTATGTATTAAACTAGACAAAAACCTTTCCAGTCTAGTTATAATAGAGGTAAATAGTCTATAAGTCTGGTCATTATGTATTAAACTAGACAAAAACCTTTCCAGTCTAGTTATAATAGAGGTAAATAGTCTATAAGTCTGGTCATTATGTATTAAACTAGACAAAAACCTTTCCAGTCTAGTTATAATAGAGGTAAATAGTCTATAAGTCTGGTCATTATGTATTAAACTAGACAAAAACCTTTCCAGTCTAGTTATAATAGAGGTAAATAGTCTATAAGTCTGGTCATTATGTATTAAACTAGACAAAAACCTTTCCAGTCTAGTTATAATAGAGGTAAATAGTCCTCTATAAGTCTGGTCATTATGTATTAAACTAGACAAAAACCTTTCCAGTCTAGTTATAATAGAGGTAAATAGTCCTCTATAAGTCTGGTCATTATGTATTAAACTAGACAAAAACCTTTCCAGTCTAGTTATAATAGAGGTAAATAGTCTATAAGTCTGGTCATTATGTATTAAACTAGACAAAAACCTTTCCAGTCTAGTTATAATAGAGGTAAATAGTCTATAAGTCTGGTCATTATGTATTAAACTAGACAAAAACCTTTCCAGTCTAGTTATAATAGAGGTAAATAGACTATAAGTCTGGTCATTATGTATTAAACTAGACAAAAACCTTTCCAGTCTAGTTATAATAGAGGTAAATAGTCTATAAGTCTGGTCATTATGTATTAAACTAGACAAAAACCTTTCCAGTCTAGTTATAATAGAGGTAAATAGTCTATAAGTCTGGTCATTATGTATTAAACTAGACAAAAACCTTTCCAGTCTAGTTATAATAGAGGTAAATAGTCTATAAGTCTGGTCATTATGTATTAAACTAGACAAAAACCTTTCCAGTCTAGTTATAATAGAGGTAAATAGTCCTCTATAAGTCTGGTCATTATGTATTAAACTAGACAAAAACCTTTCCAGTCTAGTTATAATAGAGGTAAATAGTCTATAAGTCTGGTCATTATGTATTAAACTAGACAAAAACCTTTCCAGTCTAGTTATAATAGAGGTAAATAGTCTATAAGTCTGGTCATTATGTATTAAACTAGACAAAAACCTTTCCAGTCTAGTTATAATAGAGGTAAATAGACTATAAGTCTGGTCATTATGTATTAAACTAGACAAAAACCTTTCCAGTCTAGTTATAATAGAGGTAAATAGTCCTCTATAAGTCTGGTCATTATGTATTAAACTAGACAAAAACCTTTCCAGTCTAGTTATAATAGAGGTAAATAGTCCTCTATAAGTCTGGTCATTATGTATTAAACTAGACAAAAACCTTTCCAGTCTAGTTATAATAGAGGTAAATAGTCTATAAGTCTGGTCATTATGTATTAAACTAGACAAAAACCTTTCCAGTCTAGTTATAATAGAGGTAAATAGTCCTCTATAAGTCTGGTCATTATGTATTAAACTAGACAAAAACCTTTCCAGTCTAGTTATAATAGAGGTAAATAGTCTATAAGTCTGGTCATTATGTATTAAACTAGACAAAAACCTTTCCAGTCTAGTTATAATAGAGGTAAATAGTCCTCTATAAGTCTGGTCATTATGTATTAAACTAGACAAAAACCTTTCCAGTCTAGTTATAATAGAGGTAAATAGTCCTCTATAAGTCTGGTCATTATGTATTAAACTAGACAAAAACCTTTCCAGTCTAGTTATAATAGAGGTAAATAGACTATAAGTCTGGTCATTATGTATTAAACTAGACAAAAACCTTTCCAGTCTAGTTATAATAGAGGTAAATAGTCTATAAGTCTGGTCATTATGTATTAAACTAGACAAAAACCTTTCCAGTCTAGTTATAATAGAGGTAAATAGTCTATAAGTCTGGTCATTATGTATTAAACTAGACAAAAACCTTTCCAGTCTAGTTATAATAGAGGTAAATAGTCCTCTATAAGTCTGGTCATTATGTATTAAACTAGACAAAAACCTTTCCAGTCTAGTTATAATAGAGGTAAATAGACTATAAGTCTGGTCATTATGTATTAAACTAGACAAAAACCTTTCCAGTCTAGTTATAATAGAGGTAAATAGTCTATAAGTCTGGTCATTATGTATTAAACTAGACAAAAACCTTTCCAGTCTAGTTATAATAGAGGTAAATAGTCCTCTATAAGTCTGGTCATTATGTATTAAACTAGACAAAAACCTTTCCAGTCTAGTTATAATAGAGGTAAATAGACTATAAGTCTGGTCATTATGTATTAAACTAGACAAAAACCTTTCCAGTCTAGTTATAATAGAGGTAAATAGTCTATAAGTCTGGTCATTATGTATTAAACTAGACAAAAACCTTTCCAGTCTAGTTATAATAGAGGTAAATAGTCTATAAGTCTGGTCATTATGTATTAAACTAGACAAAAACCTTTCCAGTCTAGTTATAATAGAGGTAAATAGTCCTCTATAAGTCTGGTCATTATGTATTAAACTAGACAAAAACCTTTCCAGTCTAGTTATAATAGAGGTAAATAGTCCTCTATAAGTCTGGTCATTATGTATTAAACTAGACAAAAACCTTTCCAGTCTAGTTATAATAGAGGTAAATAGTCCTCTATAAGTCTGGTCATTATGTATTAAACTAGACAAAAACCTTTCCAGTCTAGTTATAATAGAGGTAAATAGACCTCTATAAGTCTGGTCATTATGTATTAAACTAGACAAAAACCTTTCCAGTCTAGTTATAATAGAGGTAAATAGACTATAAGTCTGGTCATTATGTATTAAACTAGACAAAAACCTTTCCAGTCTAGTTATAATAGAGGTAAATAGTCTATAAGTCTGGTCATTATGTATTAAACTAGACAAAAACCTTTCCAGTCTAGTTATAATAGAGGTAAATAGTCCTCTATAAGTCTGGTCATTATGTATTAAACTAGACAAAAACCTTTCCAGTCTAGTTATAATAGAGGTAAATAGACTATAAGTCTGGTCATTATGTATTAAACTAGACAAAAACCTTTCCAGTCTAGTTATAATAGAGGTAAATAGTCTATAAGTCTGGTCATTATGTATTAAACTAGACAAAAACCTTTCCAGTCTAGTTATAATAGAGGTAAATAGTCCTCTATAAGTCTGGTCATTATGTATTAAACTAGACAAAAACCTTTCCAGTCTAGTTATAATAGAGGTAAATAGTCTATAAGTCTGGTCATTATGTATTAAACTAGACAAAAACCTTTCCAGTCTAGTTATAATAGAGGTAAATAGTCTATAAGTCTGGTCATTATGTATTAAACTAGACAAAAACCTTTCCAGTCTAGTTATAATAGAGGTAAATAGTCTATAAGTCTGGTCATTATGTATTAAACTAGACAAAAACCTTTCCAGTCTAGTTATAATAGAGGTAAATAGTCCTCTATAAGTCTGGTCATTATGTATTAAACTAGACAAAAACCTTTCCAGTCTAGTTATAATAGAGGTAAATAGTCTATAAGTCTGGTCATTATGTATTAAACTAGACAAAA